>NC_092877.1:167569999-167869999 GCF_028372415.1 Notamacropus eugenii | reverse complement strand
CCTAAGCCTAAATGCACTCCATTGTGACCTAAACTGGAATCCTGACCCTAAGCCTAACCCTAAACTGCGATTCTACTAACACAAACCCTAATCCTAACCCTAACCCTAACAAACTCTAACCGCAACTCCAACCCTAAATGTGCTCGATTCTAACCCTAACACTAACTCGTCAATTTCAACACTAACCCTCAGCCTAAATCCACTTCTTTCTGACCCAAAATGCAATCCTGACCCTAAGCTTAACTCTAAAACACGATTCTGGGAACACTAACCCTAACTCTAAGTGTAACGAATTCTAACGATAACTCTAACCCTAAATGTGTTCGATTCTAACCCTAACACTTACTGGTCAATTTCAACACTAACCCCAAGCCTAAATGCACTCCGTTGTGACCTAAAATGGAATCCTGACCCTAAGCCTAACCCTAAACCTCGATTCTACGAACAGAAACCCTAATCCTAAAAATAACCCTAACAAATTCTAACCGTAACTCCAACCCTAAATGTGCTCGATTCTAACGCTAACACTAACTCGTCAATTTCAACACTAACCCTGAGCCTAAATCCACTTCTTTCTGACCCAAAATGCAATCCTGACCCTAAGCTTAACTCTAAACCACGATTCTAGGAACACTAACCCTAACTCTAAGCGTAACGAATTCTAACCATAACTCTAACACTAAATGTGCTCGATTCTAACCCCAACACTAACTCGTCAATTTCAACACTAACCCTAGGCCTAAATGCACTCCGTTGTGACCTAAAATGGAATCCTGACCCTAAGCCTAACTCTAAACCTCGATTCCACGAACACTAACCATAACTCTAACCCTAACGAATTCTAACCATAACTCTAACCCTAAATGTTCTCGATTCTAAATTTAACACTAAGTCGTCAATATCAACACTAACCCTAAGCCTAAATGCACTCCATTGTGACCTAAACTGGAATCCTGACCCTAAGCCTAACCCTAAACCGTGATTCTACTAACACAAACCCTAATCCTAAGCCTAACCCTAACAAACTCTAACCGCAAATCCAACCCTAAATGTGCTCGATTCTAACCCTAACACTAACTCGTCAATTTCAACACTAACCCTCAGCCTAAATCCACTTCTTTCTGACCCAAAATGCAATCCTGACCCTAAACTTAACTCTAAACCACGATCCTAGAAACACTAACCCTAACTCTAAGTGTAACGAATTCTAACCATAACTCTAACCCTAAATGTTCTCGATTCTAAACTTAACACTCATTCGTCAATTTCAACACTAACTTTAAGTCTAAATGCACTCGATGCTGACCCAAAATGCAATCCTGACACTAAGCCTAACACTAAACCTCGATTTTCTGAACACAAACCTTAACTCTAACCATAACGAATTCTAACCATAACTCTAAACCTAAATGTGCTCGATTCTAACCCTAACACTAACTCGTCAATTTCAACACTAACCCTAAGCCTAAATGCACTTGATTCTGACCCAAAATGCAATCCTGACCCTAAGGGTAACCCTAAACCTCGATACTACGAACACAAACCCTAATCCTAACCCTAACCCTAACGAATTCTCACCGTAACTCTAACCCTAAATGTGCTCGATTCTAACCCTAACACTAACTCGTCAATTTCAACACTGCCCCTAAGTCTAAATGCACTTCTTTCTGACCCTAAATGCAATCCTGACCCTAAGCCCAACTCAAAACCACTATTCTACGAACACTAACCCTAACTCTAGCCCTAACGAATTCTAACGATAACTCTAACACTATTTGTGCTCGATTCTAACCATAACACTAATTCTTCAATATCAACACTAATCCTAAGGCCAAATGCCCTCAATTCTGACCCAAAATGCAATCCTGGCACTAAGCCTAACCCTAAACCTCGATTCTGAGAACACAAACCCTAATCATAACCCTAACCCTAACGAATTCTAACCGTACCTCTAACCCTAAATGTGCTCGATTCTAACCCTAACACTAACTCGTCAATTTCAACACTAACCCTAAGCCTAAATTCACACCATTGTGACCCAAAATGCAATCCTGACCCTAAGCCTAACTCTAAACCTCGATTCTAGGAACACTAAACCTAACTCTAACCCTAACGAATTCTAACCATAACTCTAACCCTAAATGTTCTCAATTCTAAACTTAACACTAAGTCGTCAATTTCAACACTAATCCTAAGCCTAAATGCACTCGATGCTGACCCAAAATGCAATCCTGGCACTCAGCCAAACACTAAACCTCGATTTTCTGAACACAAACGTTAAATCCTACCATAACGATTTCTAACCATAACTCAAACCCTAAATGTGCCCGATTCTAACCCTAACACTAAGTCGTCAATATCAACACGAATCCTAAGCCTAAATGCACTCGATTCTGACCCAAAATGTAATCCTGGCACTAAGCCTGCCCCTAAACCTCGATTTTATGAAAACAAACCTTAACTCTAACCACAGCGAATTCTAACCATAACTGAAACCCTAAATGTGATCCATTCTAACCCTAACACTAACTCGTCAATTTCAACACTGAACCTCAGCCTAAATGCAATTCATTCTGACGCAAAATGCAATCCTGACCCTAAGCCAAACCCTAAACCTCGATTCTATGAACATAAACCCTAATCCTAACCCTAACCCTAACGAATTGTAACCATAACTCTAAGCCTAAATGTGCTCGATTCTAACCCTCACACTAATTCGTCAATTTCAACACTAACCCTAAGCCTAAATGTACTTGATTCTGACCCAAAATGCAATCCTGATCCTAAGCCTAACCCTAAATCTCGATTCTACGAACACAAACCCTAATCGTAACCCTAACCCTAACGAATTATAACCATAAATCTAACAACAAATGTGCTCGATTCTAACCCTAACACTAACTCGTCAATTTCAACACTAACCCTGAGCCTAAATCCACTTCTTTCTGACCCAAAATGCAATCCTGACCCTAAGCTTAACTCTAAACCACGATTCTAGGAACACTAACCCTAACTCTAAGCGTAACGAATTCTAACCATAACTCTAACACTAAATGTGCTCGATTCTAACCCTAACACTAACTCGTCAATTTCAACACTAACCCTAAGCCTAAATGCACTCCGTTGTGACCTAAAATGGAATCCTCACCCTAAGCCTAACTCTAAACCTCGATTCCACGAACACTAACCATAACTCTAACCCTAACGAATTCTAACCATAACTCTAACCCTAAATGTTCTCGATTCTAAATTTAACACTAAGTCGTCAATATCAACACTAATCCTAAGCCTAAATGCACTCAATTCTGACCGAAAATGCAATCCTGGCACTAAGCCTGCACCTAAACCTCGATTTTACGAACACAAAGCTTAACTCTAACCACAGCGAATTCTAACCATAACTGAAACCCTAAATGTGATCCATTCTAACCCTAAGACTAACTCGTCAATTTCTACACTAAACCTCAGCCTAAATGCACTTCATTCTGACCCAAAATGCAATTCGGACCCTAAGCCTAACCATAAACCTCGATTCTACGAACACAAACCCTAATCCTAACCCTAACCCTAACGAATTAAAACCATAACTCTAACCCTAAATGTGCTCGATTCTAACCCTAACACTAATTCGTCGATTTCAACACTAATCCTAAGACTAAATGCACTCCGTTGTGACCTAAAATGGAATCCTGACCCTAAGCCTAACTCTAGACCTCGTTTTTAGGAACACAAACCTTAACTCTAACCACAGCTAATTCTAACCATAACTGAAAACCTAAATGTGATCGATTATAACCGTAACACTAACTCGTCAATTTCAACACTAACCCTAAGCCTAAATGCACTCCATTCTGACCTAAAATGGAATCCTGACCCTAAGCCTAACCCTAAACCACGATTCTACGAGCACAAACCTTAATCCTAACCCTAACCCTAAGGAATTAAAACCATAACTCTAACCCTAAATGTGCTCGATTCTAACCCTAACACTAACTCGTGAATTTCAACACTACCCCTAAGACTAAATGCACTTCTTTCTGACCCAAAATGCAATCCTGACCCTAAGGGTAACCCTAAACCTCGATACTACGAACACAAACCCTAATCCTAACCCTAACCCTAACGAATTCTCACCGTAACTCTAACCCTAAATGTGCTCGATTCTAACCCTAACACTAACTCGTCAATTTCAACACTGCCCCTAAGTCTAAATGCACTTCTTTCTGACCCTAAATGCAATCCTGACCCTAAGCCCAACTCAAAACTACTATTCTACGAACACTAACCCTAACTCTAGCCCTAACGAATTCTAACGATAACTCTAACACTATTTGTGCTCGATTCTAACCATAACACTAATTCTTCAATATCAACACTAATCCTAAGGCTAAATGCCCTCAATTCTGACCCAAAATGCAATCCTGGCACTAAGCCTAACCCTAAACCTCGATTCTACGAACAGAAACCCTAATCCTAAAAATAACCCTAACAAATTCTAACCCTAACTCCAACCCTAAATGTGCTCGATTCTAACGCTAACACTAACTCGTCAATTTCAACACTAACCCTGAGCCTAAATCCACTTCTTTCTGACCCAAAATGCAATCCTGACCCTAAGCTTAACTCTAAACCACGATTCTAGGAACACTAACCCTAACTCTAAGCGTAACGAATTCTAACCATAACTCTAACACTAAATGTGCTCGATTCTAACCCCAACACTAACTCGTCAATTTCAACACTGACCCTAGGCCTAAATGCACTCCGTTGTGACCTAAAATGGAATCCTGACCCTAAGCTTAACTCTAAACCTCGATTCCACGAACACTAACCATAACTCTAACCCTAACGAATTCTAACCATAACTCTAACCCTAAATGTTCTCGATTCTAAATTTAACACTAAGTCGTCAATATCAACACTAACCCTAAGCCTAAATGCACTCCATTGTGACCTAAACTGGAATCCTGACCCTAAGCCTAACCCTAAACCGTGATTCTACTAACACAAACCCTAATCCTAAGCCTAACCCTAACAAACTCTAACCGCAAATCCAACCCTAAATGTGCTCGATTCTAACCCTAACACTAACTCGTCAATTTCAACACTAACCCTCAGCCTAAATCCACTTCTTTCTGACCCAAAATGCAATCCTGACCCTAAACTTAACTCTAAACCACGATCCTAGAAACACTAACCCTAACTCTAAGTGTAACGAATTCTAACCATAACTCTAACCCTAAATGTTCTCGATTCTAAACTTAACACTCATTCGTCAATTTCAACACTAACTTTAAGTCTAAATGCACTCGATGCTGACCCAAAATGCAATCCTGACACTAAGCCTAACACTAAACCTCGATTTTCTGAACACAAACCTTAACTCTAACCATAACGAATTCTAACCATAACTCTAAACCTAAATGTGCTCGATTCTAACCCTAACACTAACTCGTCAATTTCAACACTAACCCTAAGCCTAAATGCACTTGATTCTGACCCAAAATGCAATCCTGACCCTAAGGGTAACCCTAAACCTCGATACTACGAACACAAACCCTAATCCTAACCCTAACCCTAACGAATTCTCACCGTAACTCTAACCCTAAATGTGCTCGATTCTAACCCTAACACTAACTCGTCAATTTCAACACTGCCCCTAAGTCTAAATGCACTTCTTTCTGACCCTAAATGCAATCCTGACCCTAAGCCCAACTCAAAACCACTATTCTACGAACACTAACCCTAACTCTAGCCCTAACGAATTCTAACGATAACTCTAACACTATTTGTGCTCGATTCTAACCATAACACTAATTCTTCAATATCAACACTAATCCTAAGGCTAAATGCCCTCAATTCTGACCCAAAATGCAATCCTGGCACTAAGCCTAACCCTAAACCTCGATTCTACGAACAGAAACCCTAATCCTAAAAATAACCCTAACAAATTCTAACCGTAACTCCAACCCTAAATGTGCTCGATTCTAACGCTAACACTAACTCGTCAATTTCAACACTAACCCTGAGCCTAAATCCACTTCTTTCTGACCCAAAATGCAATCCTGACCCTAAGCTTAACTCTAAACCACGATTCTAGGAACACTAACCCTAACTCTAAGCGTAACGAATTCTAACCATAACTCTAACACTAAATGTGCTCGATTCTAACCCCAACACTAACTCGTCAATTTCAACACTAACCCTAGGCCTAAATGCACTCCGTTGTGACCTAAAATGGAATCCTGACCCTAAGCCTAACTCTAAACCTCGATTCCACGAACACTAACCATAACTCTAACCCTAACGAATTCTAACCATAACTCTAACCCTAAATGTTCTCGATTCCAAATTTAACACTAAGTCGTCAATATCAACACTAACCCTAAGCCTAAATGCACTCCATTGTGACCTAAACTGGAATCCTGACCCTAAGCCTAACCCTAAACCGTGATTCTACTAACACAAACCCTAATCCTAAGCCTAACCCTAACAAACTCTAACCGCAAATCCAACCCTAAATGTGCTCGATTCTAACCCTAACACTAACTCGTCAATTTCAACACTAACCCTCAGCCTAAATCCACTTCTTTCTGACCCAAAATGCAATCCTGACCCTAAACTTAACTCTAAACCACGATCCTAGAAACACTAACCCTAACTCTAAGTGTAACGAATTCTAACCATAACTCTAACCCTAAATGTTCTCGATTCTAAACTTAACACTCATTCGTCAATTTCAACACTAACTTTAAGTCTAAATGCACTCGATGCTGACCCAAAATGCAATCCTGACACTAAGCCTAACACTAAACCTCGATTTTCTGAACACAAACCTTAACTCTAACCATAACGAATTCTAACCATAACTCTAAACCTAAATGTGCTCGATTCTAACCCTAACACTAACTCGTCAATTTCAACACTAACCCTAAGCCTAAATGCACTTGATTCTGACCCAAAATGCAATCCTGACCCTAAGGGTAACCCTAAACCTCGATACTACGAACACAAACCCTAATCCTAACCCTAACCCTAACGAATTCTCACCGTAACTCTAACCCTAAATGTGCTCGATTCTAACCCTAACACTAACTCGTCAATTTCAACACTGCCCCTAAGTCTAAATGCACTTCTTTCTGACCCTAAATGCAATCCTGACCCTAAGCCCAACTCAAAACCACTATTCTACGAACACTAACCCTAACTCTAGCCCTAACGAATTCTAACGATAACTCTAACACTATTTGTGCTCGATTCTAACCATAACACTAATTCTTCAATATCAACACTAATCCTAAGGCTAAATGCCCTCAATTCTGACCCAAAATGCAATCCTGGCACTAAGCCTAACCCTAAACCTCGATTCTGAGAACACAAACCCTAATCATAACCCTAACCCTAACGAATTCTAACCGTACCTCTAACCCTAAATGTGCTCGATTCTAACCCTAACACTAACTCGTCAATTTCAACACTAACCCTAAGCCTAAATTCACACCATTGTGACCCAAAATGCAATCCTGACCCTAAGCCTAACTCTAAACCTCGATTCTAGGAACACTAAACCTAACTCTAACCCTAACGAATTCTAACCATAACTCTAACCCTAAATGTTCTCAATTCTAAACTTAACACTAAGTCGTCAATTTCAACACTAATCCTAAGCCTAAATGCACTCGATGCTGACCCAAAATGCAATCCTGGCACTCAGCCAAACACTAAACCTCGATTTTCTGAACACAAACGTTAAATCCTACCATAACGATTTCTAACCATAACTCAAACCCTAAATGTGCCCGATTCTAACCCTAACACTAAGTCGTCAATATCAACACGAATCCTAAGCCTAAATGCACTCGATTCTGACCCAAAATGTAATCCTGGCACTAAGCCTGCCCCTAAACCTCGATTTTATGAAAACAAACCTTAACTCTAACCACAGCGAATTCTAACCATAACTGAAACCCTAAATGTGATCCATTCTAACCCTAACACTAACTCGTCAATTTCAACACTGAACCTCAGCCTAAATGCAATTCATTCTGACGCAAAATGCAATCCTGACCCTAAGCCAAACCCTAAACCTCGATTCTATGAACATAAACCCTAATCCTAACCCTAACCCTAACGAATTGTAACCATAACTCTAACCCTAAATGTGCTCGATTCTAACCCTCACACTAATTCGTCAATTTCAACACTAACCCTAAGCCTAAATGTACTTGATTCTGACCCAAAATGCAATCCTGATCCTAAGCCTAACCCTAAATCTCGATTCTACGAACACAAACCCTAATCGTAACCCTAACCTTAACGAATTATAACCATAAATCTAACAACAAATGTGCTCGATTCTAACCCTAACACTAACTCGTCAATTTCAACACTAACCCTGAGCCTAAATCCACTTCTTTCTGACCCAAAATGCAATCCTGACCCTAAGCTTAACTCTAAACCACGATTCTAGGAACACTAACCCTAACTCTAAGCGTAACGAATTCTAACCATAACTCTAACACTAAATGTGCTCGATTCTAACCCTAACACTAACTCGTCAATTTCAACACTAACCCTAAGCCTAAATGCACTCCGTTGTGACCTAAAATGGAATCCTGACCCTAAGCCTAACTCTAAACCTCGATTCCACGAACACTAACCATAACTCTAACCCTAACGAATTCTAACCATAACTCTAACCCTAAATGTTCTCGATTCTAAATTTAACACTAAGTCGTCAATATCAACACTAATCCTAAGCCTAAATGCACTCAATTCTGACCGAAAATGCAATCCTGGCACTAAGCCTGCCCCTAAACCTCGATTTTACGAACACAAAGCTTAACTCTAACCACAGCGAATTCTAACCATAACTGAAACCCTAAATGTGATCCATTCTAACCCTAAGACTAACTCGTCAATTTCTACACTAAACCTCAGCCTAAATGCACTTCATTCTGACCCAAAATGCAATTCGGACCCTAAGCCTAACCATAAACCTCGATTCTACGAACACAAACCCTAATCCTAACCCTAACCCTAACGAATTAAAACCATAACTCTAACCCTAAATGTGCTCGATTCTAACCCTAACACTAATTCGTCGATTTCAACACTAATCCTAAGACTAAATGCACTCCGTTGTGACCTAAAATGGAATCCTGACCCTAAGCCTAACTCTAGACCTCGTTTTTAGGAACACAAACCTTAACTCGAACCACAGCTAATTCTAACCATAACTGAAAACCTAAATGTGATCGATTATAACCGTAACACTAACTCGTCAATTTCAACACTAACCCTAAGCCTAAATGCACTCCATTCTGACCTAAAATGGAATCCTGACCCTAAGCCTAACCCTAAACCACGATTCTACGAGCACAAACCTTAATCCTAACCCTAACCCTAAGGAATTAAAACCATAACTCTAACCCTAAATGTGCTCGATTCTAACCCTAACACTAACTCGTGAATTTCAACACTACCCCTAAGACTAAATGCACTTCTTTCTGACCCAAAATGCAATCCTGACCCTAAGCCCAACTCAAAACCACGTTTCTACGAACACTAACCCTAACTCTAACCTTCACGAATTCTAACCTCGACTCTAACCCTAAATGGGCTCGATTCTAACCCTAACACTAACTCGACAATTTCCACACTAACCCTAAGCCTAAATGCACTCCATTGTGACCTAAACTGGAATCCTGACCCTAAGCCTAACCCTAAACCGCGATTCTACTAACACAAACCCTAATCCTAAGCCTAACCCTAACAAACTCTAACCGCAACTCCAACCCTAAATGTGCTCGATTCTAACCCTAACACTAACTCGTCAATTTCAACACTAACCCTCAGCCTAAATCCACTTCTTTCTGACCCAAAATGCAATCCTGACCCTAAGCTTAACTCTAAAACACGATTCTGGGAACACTAACCCTAACTCTAAGTGTAACGAATTCTAACGATAACTCTAACCCTAAATGTGTTCGATTCTAACCCTAACACTTACTGGTCAATTTCAACACTAACCCCAAGCCTAAATGCACTCCGTTGTGACCTAAAATGGAATCCTGACCCTAAGCCTAACCCTAAACCTCGATTCTACGAACAGAAACCCTAATCCTAAAAATAACCCTAACAAATTCTAACCGTAACTCCAACCCTAAATGTGCTCGATTCTAACGCTAACACTAACTCGTCAATTTCAACACTAACCCTGAGCCTAAATCCACTTCTTTCTGACCCAAAATGCAATCCTGACCCTAAGCTTAACTCTAAACCACGATTCTAGGAACACTAACCCTAACTCTAAGCGTAACGAATTCTAACCATAACTCTAACACTAAATGTGCTCGATTCTAACCCCAACACTAACTCGTCAATTTCAACACTAACCCTAGGCCTAAATGCACTCCGTTGTGACCTAAAATGGAATCCTGACCCTAAGCCTAACTCTAAACCTCGATTCCACGAACACTAACCATAACTCTAACCCTAACGAATTCTAACCATAACTCTAACCCTAAATGTTCTCGATTCTAAATTTAACACTAAGTCGTCAATATCAACACTAACCCTAAGCCTAAATGCACTCCATTGTGACCTAAACTGGAATCCTGACCCTAAGCCTAACCCTAAACCGTGATTCTACTAACACAAACCCTAATCCTAAGCCTAACCCTAACAAACTCTAACCGCAAATCCAACCCTAAATGTGCTCGATTCTAACCCTAACACTAACTCGTCAATTTCAACACTAACCCTCAGCCTAAATCCACTTCTTTCTGACCCAAAATGCAATCCTGACCCTAAACTTAACTCTAAACCACGATCCTAGAAACACTAACCCTAACTCTAAGTGTAACGAATTCTAACCATAACTCTAACCCTAAATGTTCTCGATTCTAAACTTAACACTCATTCGTCAATTTCAACACTAACTTTAAGTCTAAATGCACTCGATGCTGACCCAAAATGCAATCCTGACACTAAGCCTAACACTAAACCTCGATTTTCTGAACACAAACCTTAACTCTAACCATAACGAATTCTAACCATAACTCTAAACCTAAATGTGCTCGATTCTAACCCTAACACTAACTCGTCAATTTCAACACTAACCCTAAGCCTAAATGCACTTGATTCTGACCCAAAATGCAATCCTGACCCTAAGGGTAACCCTAAACCTCGATACTACGAACACAAACCCTAATCCTAACCCTAACCCTAACGAATTCTCACCGTAACTCTAACCCTAAATGTGCTCGATTCTAACCCTAACACTAACTCGTCAATTTCAACACTGCCCCTAAGTCTAAATGCACTTCTTTCTGACCCTAAATGCAATCCTGACCCTAAGCCCAACTCAAAACCACTATTCTACGAACACTAACCCTAACTCTAGCCCTAACGAATTCTAACGATAACTCTAACACTATTTGTGCTCGATTCTAACCATAACACTAATTCTTCAATATCAACACTAATCCTAAGGCTAAATGCCCTCAATTCTGACCCAAAATGCAATCCTGGCACTAAGCCTAACCCTAAACCTCGATTCTGAGAACACAAACCCTAATCATAACCCTAACCCTAACGAATTCTAACCGTACCTCTAACCCTAAATGTGCTCGATTCTAACCCTAACACTAACTCGTCAATTTCAACACTAACCCTAAGCCTAAATTCACACCATTGTGACCCAAAATGCAATCCTGACCCTAAGCCTAACTCTAAACCTCGATTCTAGGAACACTAAACCTAACTCTAACCCTAACGAATTCTAACCATAACTCTAACCCTAAATGTTCTCAATTCTAAACTTAACACTAAGTCGTCAATTTCAACACTAATCCTAAGCCTAAATGCACTCGATGCTGACCCAAAATGCAATCCTGGCACTCAGCCAAACACTAAACCTCGATTTTCTGAACACAAACGTTAAATCCTACCATAACGATTTCTAACCATAACTCAAACCCTAAATGTGCCCGATTCTAACCCTAACACTAAGTCGTCAATATCAACACGAATCCTAAGCCTAAATGCACTCGATTCTGACCCAAAATGTAATCCTGGCACTAAGCCTGCCCCTAAACCTCGATTTTATGAAAACAAACCTTAACTCTAACCACAGCGAATTCTAACCATAACTGAAACCCTAAATGTGATCCATTCTAACCCTAACACTAACTCGTCAATTTCAACACTGAACCTCAGCCTAAATGCAATTCATTCTGACGCAAAATGCAATCCTGACCCTAAGCCAAACCCTAAACCTCGATTCTATGAACATAAACCCTAATCCTAACCCTAACCCTAACGAATTGTAACCATAACTCTAACCCTAAATGTGCTCGATTCTAACCCTCACACTAATTCGTCAATTTCAACACTAACCCTAAGCCTAAATGTACTTGATTCTGACCCAAAATGCAATCCTGATCCTAAGCCTAACCCTAAATCTCGATTCTACGAACACAAACCCTAATCGTAACCCTAACCTTAACGAATTATAACCATAAATCTAACAACAAATGTGCTCGATTCTAACCCTAACACTAACTCGTCAATTTCAACACTAACCCTGAGCCTAAATCCACTTCTTTCTGACCCAAAATGCAATCCTGACCCTAAGCTTAACTCTAAACCACGATTCTAGGAACACTAACCCTAACTCTAAGCGTAACGAATTCTAACCATAACTCTAACACTAAATGTGCTCGATTCTAACCCTAACACTAACTCGTCAATTTCAACACTAACCCTAAGCCTAAATGCACTCCGTTGTGACCTAAAATGGAATCCTGACCCTAAGCCTAACTCTAAACCTCGATTCCACGAACACTAACCATAACTCTAACCCTAACGAATTCTAACCATAACTCTAACCCTAAATGTTCTCGATTCTAAATTTAACACTAAGTCGTCAATATCAACACTAATCCTAAGCCTAAATGCACTCAATTCTGACCGAAAATGCAATCCTGGCACTAAGCCTGCCCCTAAACCTCGATTTTACGAACACAAAGCTTAACTCTAACCACAGCGAATTCTAACCATAACTGAAACCCTAAATGTGATCCATTCTAACCCTAAGACTAACTCGTCAATTTCTACACTAAACCTCAGCCTAAATGCACTTCATTCTGACCCAAAATGCAATTCGGACCCTAAGCCTAACCATAAACCTCGATTCTACGAACACAAACCCTAATCCTAACCCTAACCCTAACGAATTAAAACCATAACTCTAACCCTAAATGTGCTCGATTCTAACCCTAACACTAATTCGTCGATTTCAACACTAATCCTAAGACTAAATGCACTCCGTTGTGACCTAAAATGGAATCCTGACCCTAAGCCTAACTCTAGACCTCGTTTTTAGGAACACAAACCTTAACTCGAACCACAGCTAATTCTAACCATAACTGAAAACCTAAATGTGATCGATTATAACCGTAACACTAACTCGTCAATTTCAACACTAACCCTAAGCCTAAATGCACTCCATTCTGACCTAAAATGGAATCCTGACCCTAAGCCTAACCCTAAACCACGATTCTACGAGCACAAACCTTAATCCTAACCCTAACCCTAAGGAATTAAAACCATAACTCTAACCCTAAATGTGCTCGATTCTAACCCTAACACTAACTCGTGAATTTCAACACTACCCCTAAGACTAAATGCACTTCTTTCTGACCCAAAATGCAATCCTGACCCTAAGCCCAACTCAAAACCACGTTTCTACGAACACTAACCCTAACTCTAACCTTCACGAATTCTAACCTCGACTCTAACCCTAAATGGGCTCGATTCTAACCCTAACACTAACTCGACAATTTCCACACTAACCCTAAGCCTAAATGCACTCCATTGTGACCTAAACTGGAATCCTGACCCTAAGCCTAACCCTAAACCGCGATTCTACTAACACAAACCCTAATCCTAAGCCTAACCCTAACAAACTCTAACCGCAACTCCAACCCTAAATGTGCTCGATTCTAACCCTAACACTAACTCGTCAATTTCAACACTAACCCTCAGCCTAAATCCACTTCTTTCTGACCCAAAATGCAATCCTGACCCTAAGCTTAACTCTAAAACACGATTCTGGGAACACTAACCCTAACTCTAAGTGTAACGAATTCTAACGATAACTCTAACCCTAAATGTGTTCGATTCTAACCCTAACACTTACTGGTCAATTTCAACACTAACCCCAAGCCTAAATGCACTCCGTTGTGACCTAAAATGGAATCCTGACCCTAAGCCTAACCCTAAACCTCGATTCTACGAACAGAAACCCTAATCCTAAAAATAACCCTAACAAATTCTAACCGTAACTCCAACCCTAAATGTGCTCGATTCTAACGCTAACACTAACTCGTCAATTTCAACACTAACCCTGAGCCTAAATCCACTTCTTTCTGACCCAAAATGCAATCCTGACCCTAAGCTTAACTCTAAACCACGATTCTAGGAACACTAACCCTAACTCTAAGCGTAACGAATTCTAACCATAACTCTAACACTAAATGTGCTCGATTCTAACCCCAACACTAACTCGTCAATTTCAACACTAACCCTAGGCCTAAATGCACTCCGTTGTGACCTAAAATGGAATCCTGACCCTAAGCCTAACTCTAAACCTCGATTCCACGAACACTAACCATAACTCTAACCCTAACGAATTCTAACCATAACTCTAACCCTAAATGTTCTCGATTCTAAATTTAACACTAAGTCGTCAATATCAACACTAACCCTAAGCCTAAATGCACTCCATTGTGACCTAAACTGGAATCCTGACCCTAAGCCTAACCCTAAACCGTGATTCTACTAACACAAACCCTAATCCTAAGCCTAACCCTAACAAACTCTAACCGCAAATCCAACCCTAAATGTGCTCGATTCTAACCCTAACACTAACTCGTCAATTTCAACACTAACCCTCAGCCTAAATCCACTTCTTTCTGACCCAAAATGCAATCCTGACCCTAAACTTAACTCTAAACCACGATCCTAGAAACACTAACCCTAACTCTAAGTGTAACGAATTCTAACCATAACTCTAACCCTAAATGTTCTCGATTCTAAACTTAACACTCATTCGTCAATTTCAACACTAACTTTAAGTCTAAATGCACTCGATGCTGACCCAAAATGCAATCCTGACACTAAGCCTAACACTAAACCTCGATTTTCTGAACACAAACCTTAACTCTAACCATAACGAATTCTAACCATAACTCTAAACCTAAATGTGCTCGATTCTAACCCTAACACTAACTCGTCAATTTCAACACTAACCCTAAGCCTAAATGCACTTGATTCTGACCCAAAATGCAATCCTGACCCTAAGGGTAACCCTAAACCTCGATACTACGAACACAAACCCTAATCCTAACCCTAACCCTAACGAATTCTCACCGTAACTCTAACCCTAAATGTGCTCGATTCTAACCCTAACACTAACTCGTCAATTTCAACACTGCCCCTAAGTCTAAATGCACTTCTTTCTGACCCTAAATGCAATCCTGACCCTAAGCCCAACTCAAAACCACTATTCTACGAACACTAACCCTAACTCTAGCCCTAACGAATTCTAACGATAACTCTAACACTATTTGTGCTCGATTCTAACCATAACACTAATTCTTCAATATCAACACTAATCCTAAGGCTAAATGCCCTCAATTCTGACCCAAAATGCAATCCTGGCACTAAGCCTAACCCTAAACCTCGATTCTGAGAACACAAACCCTAATCATAACCCTAACCCTAACGAATTCTAACCGTACCTCTAACCCTAAATGTGCTCGATTCTAACCCTAACACTAACTCGTCAATTTCAACACTAACCCTAAGCCTAAATTCACACCATTGTGACCCAAAATGCAATCCTGACCCTAAGCCTAACTCTAAACCTCGATTCTAGGAACACTAAACCTAACTCTAACCCTAACGAATTCTAACCATAACTCTAACCCTAAATGTTCTCAATTCTAAACTTAACACTAAGTCGTCAATTTCAACACTAATCCTAAGCCTAAATGCACTCGATGCTGACCCAAAATGCAATCCTGGCACTCAGCCAAACACTAAACCTCGATTTTCTGAACACAAACGTTAAATCCTACCATAACGATTTCTAACCATAACTCAAACCCTAAATGTGCCCGATTCTAACCCTAACACTAAGTCGTCAATATCAACACGAATCCTAAGCCTAAATGCACTCGATTCTGACCCAAAATGTAATCCTGGCACTAAGCCTGCCCCTAAACCTCGATTTTATGAAAACAAACCTTAACTCTAACCACAGCGAATTCTAACCATAACTGAAACCCTAAATGTGATCCATTCTAACCCTAACACTAACTCGTCAATTTCAACACTGAACCTCAGCCTAAATGCAATTCATTCTGACGCAAAATGCAATCCTGACCCTAAGCCAAACCCTAAACCTCGATTCTATGAACATAAACCCTAATCCTAACCCTAACCCTAACGAATTGTAACCATAACTCTAACCCTAAATGTGCTCGATTCTAACCCTCACACTAATTCGTCAATTTCAACACTAACCCTAAGCCTAAATGTACTTGATTCTGACCCAAAATGCAATCCTGATCCTAAGCCTAACCCTAAATCTCGATTCTACGAACACAAACCCTAATCGTAACCCTAACCCTAACGAATTATAACCATAAATCTAACAACAAATGTGCTCGATTCTAACCCTAACACTAACTCGTCAATTTCAACACTAACCCTGAGCCTAAATCCACTTCTTTCTGACCCAAAATGCAATCCTGACCCTAAGCTTAACTCTAAACCACGATTCTAGGAACACTAACCCTAACTCTAAGCGTAACGAATTCTAACCATAACTCTAACACTAAATGTGCTCGATTCTAACCCTAACACTAACTCGTCAATTTCAACACTAACCCTAAGCCTAAATGCACTCCGTTGTGACCTAAAATGGAATCCTGACCCTAAGCCTAACTCTAAACCTCGATTCCACGAACACTAACCATAACTCTAACCCTAACGAATTCTAACCATAACTCTAACCCTAAATGTTCTCGATTCTAAATTTAACACTAAGTCGTCAATATCAACACTAATCCTAAGCCTAAATGCACTCAATTCTGACCGAAAATGCAATCCTGGCACTAAGCCTGCCCCTAAACCTCGATTTTACGAACACAAAGCTTAACTCTAACCACAGCGAATTCTAACCATAACTGAAACCCTAAATGTGATCCATTCTAACCCTAAGACTAACTCGTCAATTTCTACACTAAACCTCAGCCTAAATGCACTTCATTCTGACCCAAAATGCAATTCGGACCCTAAGCCTAACCATAAACCTCGATTCTACGAAGACAAACCCTAATCCTAACCCTAACCCTAACGAATTAAAACCATAACTCTAACCCTAAATGTGCTCGATTCTAACCCTAACACTAATTCGTCGATTTCAACACTAATCCTAAGACTAAATGCACTCCGTTGTGACCTAAAATGGAATCCTGACCCTAAGCCTAACTCTAGACCTCGTTTTTAGGAACACAAACCTTAACTCTAACCACAGCTAATTCTAACCATAACTGAAAACCTAAATGTGATCGATTATAACTGTAACACTAACTCGTCAATTTCAACACTAACCCTAAGCCTAAATGCACTCCATTCTGACCTAAAATGGAATCCTGACCCTAAGCCTAACCCTAAACCACGATTCTACGAGCACAAACCTTAATCCTAACCCTAACCCTAAGGAATTAAAACCATAACTCTAACCCTAAATGTGCTCGATTCTAACCCTAACACTAACTCGTGAATTTCAACACTACCCCTAAGACTAAATGCACTTCTTTCTGACCCAAAATGCAATCCTGACCCTAAGGGTAACCCTAAACCTCGATACTACGAACACAAACCCTAATCCTAACCCTAACCCTAACGAATTCTCACCGTAACTCTAACCCTAAATGTGCTCGATTCTAACCCTAACACTAACTCGTCAATTTCAACACTGCCCCTAAGTCTAAATGCACTTCTTTCTGACCCTAAATGCAATCCTGACCCTAAGCCCAACTCAAAACTACTATTCTACGAACACTAACCCTAACTCTAGCCCTAACGAATTCTAACGATAACTCTAACACTATTTGTGCTCGATTCTAACCATAACACTAATTCTTCAATATCAACACTAATCCTAAGGCTAAATGCCCTCAATTCTGACCCAAAATGCAATCCTGGCACTAAGCCTAACCCTAAACCTCGATTCTACGAACAGAAACCCTAATCCTAAAAATAACCCTAACAAATTCTAACCGTAACTCCAACCCTAAATGTGCTCGATTCTAACGCTAACACTAACTCGTCAATTTCAACACTAACCCTGAGCCTAAATCCACTTCTTTCTGACCCAAAATGCAATCCTGACCCTAAGCTTAACTCTAAACCACGATTCTAGGAACACTAACCCTAACTCTAAGCGTAACGAATTCTAACCATAACTCTAACACTAAATGTGCTCGATTCTAACCCCAACACTAACTCGTCAATTTCAACACTAACCCTAGGCCTAAATGCACTCCGTTGTGACCTAAAATGGAATCCTGACCCTAAGCCTAACTCTAAACCTCGATTCCACGAACACTAACCATAACTCTAACCCTAACGAATTCTAACCATAACTCTAACCCTAAATGTTCTCGATTCTAAATTTAACACTAAGTCGTCAATATCAACACTAACCCTAAGCCTAAATGCACTCCATTGTGACCTAAACTGGAATCCTGACCCTAAGCCTAACCCTAAACCGTGATTCTACTAACACAAACCCTAATCCTAAGCCTAACCCTAACAAACTCTAACCGCAAATCCAACCCTAAATGTGCTCGATTCTAACCCTAACACTAACTCGTCAATTTCAACACTAACCCTCAGCCTAAATCCACTTCTTTCTGACCCAAAATGCAATCCTGACCCTAAACTTAACTCTAAACCACGATCCTAGAAACACTAACCCTAACTCTAAGTGTAACGAATTCTAACCATAACTCTAACCCTAAATGTTCTCGATTCTAAACTTAACACTCATTCGTCAATTTCAACACTAACTTTAAGTCTAAATGCACTCGATGCTGACCCAAAATGCAATCCTGACACTAAGCCTAACACTAAACCTCGATTTTCTGAACACAAACCTTAACTCTAACCATAACGAATTCTAACCATAACTCTAAACCTAAATGTGCTCGATTCTAACCCTAACACTAACTCGTCAATTTCAACACTAACCCTAAGCCTAAATGCACTTGATTCTGACCCAAAATGCAATCCTGACCCTAAGGGTAACCCTAAACCTCGATACTACGAACACAAACCCTAATCCTAACCCTAACCCTAACGAATTCTCACCGTAACTCTAACCCTAAATGTGCTCGATTCTAACCCTAACACTAACTCGTCAATTTCAACACTGCCCCTAAGTCTAAATGCACTTCTTTCTGACCCTAAATGCAATCCTGACCCTAAGCCCAACTCAAAACCACTATTCTACGAACACTAACCCTAACTCTAGCCCTAACGAATTCTAACGATAACTCTAACACTATTTGTGCTCGATTCTAACCATAACACTAATTCTTCAATATCAACACTAATCCTAAGGCTAAATGCCCTCAATTCTGACCCAAAATGCAATCCTGGCACTAAGCCTAACCCTAAACCTCGATTCTACGAACAGAAACCCTAATCCTAAAAATAACCCTAACAAATTCTAACCGTAACTCCAACCCTAAATGTTCTCGATTCTAAATTTAACACTAAGTCGTCAATATCAACACTAATCCTAAGCCTAAATGCACTCAATTCTGACCGAAAATGCAATCCTGGCACTAAGCCTGCCCCTAAACCTCGATTTTACGAACACAAAGCTTAACTCTAACCACAGCGAATTCTAACCATAACTGAAACCCTAAATGTGATCCATTCTAACCCTAAGACTAACTCGTCAATTTCAACACTAAACCTCAGCCTAAATGCACTTCATTCTGACCCAAAATGCAATTCGGACCCTAAGCCTAACCATAAACCTCGATTCTACGAACACAAACCCTAATCCTAACCCTAACCCTAACGAATTAAAACCATAACTCTAACCCTAAATGTGCTCGATTCTAACCCTAACACTAATTCGTCAATTTCAACACTAATCCTAAGACTAAATGCACTCCGTTGTGACCTAAAATGGAATCCTGACCCTAAGCCTAACTCTAGACCTCGTTTTTAGGAACACAAACCTTAACTCTAACCACAGCTAATTCTAACCATAACTGAAAACCTAAATGTGATCGATTATAACCGTAACACTAACTCGTCAATTTCAACACTAACCCTAAGCCTAAATGCACTCCATTCTGACCTAAAATGGAATCCTGACCCTAAGCCTAACCCTAAACCACGATTCTACGAGCACAAACCTTAATCCTAACCCTAACCCTAAGGAATTAAAACCATAACTCTAACCCTAAATGTGCTCGATTCTAACCCTAACACTAACTCGTGAATTTCAACACTACCCCTAAGACTAAATGCACTTCTTTCTGACCCAAAATGCAATCCTGACCCTAAGCCCAACTCAAAACCACGTTTCTACGAACACTAACCCTAACTCTAACCTTCACGAATTCTAACCTCGACTCTAACCCTAAATGGGCTCGATTCTAACCCTAACACTAACTCGACAATTTCCACACTAACCCTAAGCCTAAATGCACTCCATTGTGACCTAAACTGGAATCCTGACCCTAAGCCTAACCCTAAACCGCGATTCTACTAACACAAACCCTAATCCTAAGCCTAACCCTAACAAACTCTAACCGCAACTCCAACCCTAAATGTGCTCGATTCTAACCCTAACACTAACTCGTCAATTTCAACACTAACCCTCAGCCTAAATCCACTTCTTTCTGACCCAAAATGCAATCCTGACCCTAAGCTTAACTCTAAAACACGATTCTGGGAACACTAACCCTAACTCTAAGTGTAACGAATTCTAACGATAACTCTAACCCTAAATGTGTTCGATTCTAACCCTAACACTTACTGGTCAATTTCAACACTAACCCCAAGCCTAAATGCACTCCGTTGTGACCTAAAATGGAATCCTGACCCTAAGCCTAACCCTAAACCTCGATTCTACGAACAGAAACCCTAATCCTAAAAATAACCCTAACAAATTCTAACCGTAACTCCAACCCTAAATGTGCTCGATTCTAACGCTAACACTAACTCGTCAATTTCAACACTAACCCTGAGCCTAAATCCACTTCTTTCTGACCCAAAATGCAATCCTGACCCTAAGCTTAACTCTAAACCACGATTCTAGGAACACTAACCCTAACTCTAAGCGTAACGAATTCTAACCATAACTCTAACACTAAATGTGCTCGATTCTAACCCCAACACTAACTCGTCAATTTCAACACTAACCCTAGGCCTAAATGCACTCCGTTGTGACCTAAAATGGAATCCTGACCCTAAGCCTAACTCTAAACCTCGATTCCACGAACACTAACCATAACTCTAACCCTAACGAATTCTAACCATAACTCTAACCCTAAATGTTCTCGATTCTAAATTTAACACTAAGTCGTCAATATCAACACTAACCCTAAGCCTAAATGCACTCCATTGTGACCTAAACTGGAATCCTGACCCTAAGCCTAACCCTAAACCGTGATTCTACTAACACAAACCCTAATCCTAAGCCTAACCCTAACAAACTCTAACCGCAAATCCAACCCTAAATGTGCTCGATTCTAACCCTAACACTAACTCGTCAATTTCAACACTAACCCTCAGCCTAAATCCACTTCTTTCTGACCCAAAATGCAATCCTGACCCTAAACTTAACTCTAAACCACGATCCTAGAAACACTAACCCTAACTCTAAGTGTAACGAATTCTAACCATAACTCTAACCCTAAATGTTCTCGATTCTAAACTTAACACTCATTCGTCAATTTCAACACTAACTTTAAGTCTAAATGCACTCGATGCTGACCCAAAATGCAATCCTGACACTAAGCCTAACACTAAACCTCGATTTTCTGAACACAAACCTTAACTCTAACCATAACGAATTCTAACCATAACTCTAAACCTAAATGTGCTCGATTCTAACCCTAACACTAACTCGTCAATTTCAACACTAACCCTAAGCCTAAATGCACTTGATTCTGACCCAAAATGCAATCCTGACCCTAAGGGTAACCCTAAACCTCGATACTACGAACACAAACCCTAATCCTAACCCTAACCCTAACGAATTCTCACCGTAACTCTAACCCTAAATGTGCTCGATTCTAACCCTAACACTAACTCGTCAATTTCAACACTGCCCCTAAGTCTAAATGCACTTCTTTCTGACCCTAAATGCAATCCTGACCCTAAGCCCAACTCAAAACCACTATTCTACGAACACTAACCCTAACTCTAGCCCTAACGAATTCTAACGATAACTCTAACACTATTTGTGCTCGATTCTAACCATAACACTAATTCTTCAATATCAACACTAATCCTAAGGCTAAATGCCCTCAATTCTGACCCAAAATGCAATCCTGGCACTAAGCCTAACCCTAAACCTCGATTCTGAGAACACAAACCCTAATCATAACCCTAACCCTAACGAATTCTAACCGTACCTCTAACCCTAAATGTGCTCGATTCTAACCCTAACACTAACTCGTCAATTTCAACACTAACCCTAAGCCTAAATTCACACCATTGTGACCCAAAATGCAATCCTGACCCTAAGCCTAACTCTAAACCTCGATTCTAGGAACACTAAACCTAACTCTAACCCTAACGAATTCTAACCATAACTCTAACCCTAAATGTTCTCAATTCTAAACTTAACACTAAGTCGTCAATTTCAACACTAATCCTAAGCCTAAATGCACTCGATGCTGACCCAAAATGCAATCCTGGCACTCAGCCAAACACTAAACCTCGATTTTCTGAACACAAACGTTAAATCCTACCATAACGATTTCTAACCATAACTCAAACCCTAAATGTGCCCGATTCTAACCCTAACACTAAGTCGTCAATATCAACACGAATCCTAAGCCTAAATGCACTCGATTCTGACCCAAAATGTAATCCTGGCACTAAGCCTGCCCCTAAACCTCGATTTTATGAAAACAAACCTTAACTCTAACCACAGCGAATTCTAACCATAACTGAAACCCTAAATGTGATCCATTCTAACCCTAACACTAACTCGTCAATTTCAACACTGAACCTCAGCCTAAATGCAATTCATTCTGACGCAAAATGCAATCCTGACCCTAAGCCAAACCCTAAACCTCGATTCTATGAACATAAACCCTAATCCTAACCCTAACCCTAACGAATTGTAACCATAACTCTAACCCTAAATGTGCTCGATTCTAACCCTCACACTAATTCGTCAATTTCAACACTAACCCTAAGCCTAAATGTACTTGATTCTGACCCAAAATGCAATCCTGATCCTAAGCCTAACCCTAAATCTCGATTCTACGAACACAAACCCTAATCGTAACCCTAACCTTAACGAATTATAACCATAAATCTAACAACAAATGTGCTCGATTCTAACCCTAACACTAACTCGTCAATTTCAACACTAACCCTGAGCCTAAATCCACTTCTTTCTGACCCAAAATGCAATCCTGACCCTAAGCTTAACTCTAAACCACGATTCTAGGAACACTAACCCTAACTCTAAGCGTAACGAATTCTAACCATAACTCTAACACTAAATGTGCTCGATTCTAACCCTAACACTAACTCGTCAATTTCAACACTAACCCTAAGCCTAAATGCACTCCGTTGTGACCTAAAATGGAATCCTGACCCTAAGCCTAACTCTAAACCTCGATTCCACGAACACTAACCATAACTCTAACCCTAACGAATTCTAACCATAACTCTAACCCTAAATGTTCTCGATTCTAAATTTAACACTAAGTCGTCAATATCAACACTAATCCTAAGCCTAAATGCACTCAATTCTGACCGAAAATGCAATCCTGGCACTAAGCCTGCCCCTAAACCTCGATTTTACGAACACAAAGCTTAACTCTAACCACAGCGAATTCTAACCATAACTGAAACCCTAAATGTGATCCATTCTAACCCTAAGACTAACTCGTCAATTTCTACACTAAACCTCAGCCTAAATGCACTTCATTCTGACCCAAAATGCAATTCGGACCCTAAGCCTAACCATAAACCTCGATTCTACGAACACAAACCCTAATCCTAACCCTAACCCTAACGAATTAAAACCATAACTCTAACCCTAAATGTGCTCGATTCTAACCCTAACACTAATTCGTCGATTTCAACACTAATCCTAAGACTAAATGCACTCCGTTGTGACCTAAAATGGAATCCTGACCCTAAGCCTAACTCTAGACCTCGTTTTTAGGAACACAAACCTTAACTCGAACCACAGCTAATTCTAACCATAACTGAAAACCTAAATGTGATCGATTATAACCGTAACACTAACTCGTCAATTTCAACACTAACCCTAAGCCTAAATGCACTCCATTCTGACCTAAAATGGAATCCTGACCCTAAGCCTAACCCTAAACCACGATTCTACGAGCACAAACCTTAATCCTAACCCTAACCCTAAGGAATTAAAACCATAACTCTAACCCTAAATGTGCTCGATTCTAACCCTAACACTAACTCGTGAATTTCAACACTACCCCTAAGACTAAATGCACTTCTTTCTGACCCAAAATGCAATCCTGACCCTAAGCCCAACTCAAAACCACGTTTCTACGAACACTAACCCTAACTCTAACCTTCACGAATTCTAACCTCGACTCTAACCCTAAATGGGCTCGATTCTAACCCTAACACTAACTCGACAATTTCCACACTAACCCTAAGCCTAAATGCACTCCATTGTGACCTAAACTGGAATCCTGACCCTAAGCCTAACCCTAAACCGCGATTCTACTAACACAAACCCTAATCCTAAGCCTAACCCTAACAAACTCTAACCGCAACTCCAACCCTAAATGTGCTCGATTCTAACCCTAACACTAACTCGTCAATTTCAACACTAACCCTCAGCCTAAATCCACTTCTTTCTGACCCAAAATGCAATCCTGACCCTAAGCTTAACTCTAAAACACGATTCTGGGAACACTAACCCTAACTCTAAGTGTAACGAATTCTAACGATAACTCTAACCCTAAATGTGTTCGATTCTAACCCTAACACTTACTGGTCAATTTCAACACTAACCCCAAGCCTAAATGCACTCCGTTGTGACCTAAAATGGAATCCTGACCCTAAGCCTAACCCTAAACCTCGATTCTACGAACAGAAACCCTAATCCTAAAAATAACCCTAACAAATTCTAACCGTAACTCCAACCCTAAATGTGCTCGATTCTAACGCTAACACTAACTCGTCAATTTCAACACTAACCCTGAGCCTAAATCCACTTCTTTCTGACCCAAAATGCAATCCTGACCCTAAGCTTAACTCTAAACCACGATTCTAGGAACACTAACCCTAACTCTAAGCGTAACGAATTCTAACCATAACTCTAACACTAAATGTGCTCGATTCTAACCCCAACACTAACTCGTCAATTTCAACACTAACCCTAGGCCTAAATGCACTCCGTTGTGACCTAAAATGGAATCCTGACCCTAAGCCTAACTCTAAACCTCGATTCCACGAACACTAACCATAACTCTAACCCTAACGAATTCTAACCATAACTCTAACCCTAAATGTTCTCGATTCTAAATTTAACACTAAGTCGTCAATATCAACACTAACCCTAAGCCTAAATGCACTCCATTGTGACCTAAACTGGAATCCTGACCCTAAGCCTAACCCTAAACCGTGATTCTACTAACACAAACCCTAATCCTAAGCCTAACCCTAACAAACTCTAACCGCAAATCCAACCCTAAATGTGCTCGATTCTAACCCTAACACTAACTCGTCAATTTCAACACTAACCCTCAGCCTAAATCCACTTCTTTCTGACCCAAAATGCAATCCTGACCCTAAACTTAACTCTAAACCACGATCCTAGAAACACTAACCCTAACTCTAAGTGTAACGAATTCTAACCATAACTCTAACCCTAAATGTTCTCGATTCTAAACTTAACACTCATTCGTCAATTTCAACACTAACTTTAAGTCTAAATGCACTCGATGCTGACCCAAAATGCAATCCTGACACTAAGCCTAACACTAAACCTCGATTTTCTGAACACAAACCTTAACTCTAACCATAACGAATTCTAACCATAACTCTAAACCTAAATGTGCTCGATTCTAACCCTAACACTAACTCGTCAATTTCAACACTAACCCTAAGCCTAAATGCACTTGATTCTGACCCAAAATGCAATCCTGACCCTAAGGGTAACCCTAAACCTCGATACTACGAACACAAACCCTAATCCTAACCCTAACCCTAACGAATTCTCACCGTAACTCTAACCCTAAATGTGCTCGATTCTAACCCTAACACTAACTCGTCAATTTCAACACTGCCCCTAAGTCTAAATGCACTTCTTTCTGACCCTAAATGCAATCCTGACCCTAAGCCCAACTCAAAACCACTATTCTACGAACACTAACCCTAACTCTAGCCCTAACGAATTCTAACGATAACTCTAACACTATTTGTGCTCGATTCTAACCATAACACTAATTCTTCAATATCAACACTAATCCTAAGGCTAAATGCCCTCAATTCTGACCCAAAATGCAATCCTGGCACTAAGCCTAACCCTAAACCTCGATTCTGAGAACACAAACCCTAATCATAACCCTAACCCTAACGAATTCTAACCGTACCTCTAACCCTAAATGTGCTCGATTCTAACCCTAACACTAACTCGTCAATTTCAACACTAACCCTAAGCCTAAATTCACACCATTGTGACCCAAAATGCAATCCTGACCCTAAGCCTAACTCTAAACCTCGATTCTAGGAACACTAAACCTAACTCTAACCCTAACGAATTCTAACCATAACTCTAACCCTAAATGTTCTCAATTCTAAACTTAACACTAAGTCGTCAATTTCAACACTAATCCTAAGCCTAAATGCACTCGATGCTGACCCAAAATGCAATCCTGGCACTCAGCCAAACACTAAACCTCGATTTTCTGAACACAAACGTTAAATCCTACCATAACGATTTCTAACCATAACTCAAACCCTAAATGTGCCCGATTCTAACCCTAACACTAAGTCGTCAATATCAACACGAATCCTAAGCCTAAATGCACTCGATTCTGACCCAAAATGTAATCCTGGCACTAAGCCTGCCCCTAAACCTCGATTTTATGAAAACAAACCTTAACTCTAACCACAGCGAATTCTAACCATAACTGAAACCCTAAATGTGATCCATTCTAACCCTAACACTAACTCGTCAATTTCAACACTGAACCTCAGCCTAAATGCAATTCATTCTGACGCAAAATGCAATCCTGACCCTAAGCCAAACCCTAAACCTCGATTCTATGAACATAAACCCTAATCCTAACCCTAACCCTAACGAATTGTAACCATAACTCTAACCCTAAATGTGCTCGATTCTAACCCTCACACTAATTCGTCAATTTCAACACTAACCCTAAGCCTAAATGTACTTGATTCTGACCCAAAATGCAATCCTGATCCTAAGCCTAACCCTAAATCTCGATTCTACGAACACAAACCCTAATCGTAACCCTAACCTTAACGAATTATAACCATAAATCTAACAACAAATGTGCTCGATTCTAACCCTAACACTAACTCGTCAATTTCAACACTAACCCTGAGCCTAAATCCACTTCTTTCTGACCCAAAATGCAATCCTGACCCTAAGCTTAACTCTAAACCACGATTCTAGGAACACTAACCCTAACTCTAAGCGTAACGAATTCTAACCATAACTCTAACACTAAATGTGCTCGATTCTAACCCTAACACTAACTCGTCAATTTCAACACTAACCCTAAGCCTAAATGCACTCCGTTGTGACCTAAAATGGAATCCTGACCCTAAGCCTAACTCTAAACCTCGATTCCACGAACACTAACCATAACTCTAACCCTAACGAATTCTAACCATAACTCTAACCCTAAATGTTCTCGATTCTAAATTTAACACTAAGTCGTCAATATCAACACTAATCCTAAGCCTAAATGCACTCAATTCTGACCGAAAATGCAATCCTGGCACTAAGCCTGCCCCTAAACCTCGATTTTACGAACACAAAGCTTAACTCTAACCACAGCGAATTCTAACCATAACTGAAACCCTAAATGTGATCCATTCTAACCCTAAGACTAACTCGTCAATTTCTACACTAAACCTCAGCCTAAATGCACTTCATTCTGACCCAAAATGCAATTCGGACCCTAAGCCTAACCATAAACCTCGATTCTACGAACACAAACCCTAATCCTAACCCTAACCCTAACGAATTAAAACCATAACTCTAACCCTAAATGTGCTCGATTCTAACCCTAACACTAATTCGTCGATTTCAACACTAATCCTAAGACTAAATGCACTCCGTTGTGACCTAAAATGGAATCCTGACCCTAAGCCTAACTCTAGACCTCGTTTTTAGGAACACAAACCTTAACTCTAACCACAGCTAATTCTAACCATAACTGAAAACCTAAATGTGATCGATTATAACCGTAACACTAACTCGTCAATTTCAACACTAACCCTAAGCCTAAATGCACTCCATTCTGACCTAAAATGGAATCCTGACCCTAAGCCTAACCCTAAACCACGATTCTACGAGCACAAACCTTAATCCTAACCCTAACCCTAAGGAATTAAAACCATAACTCTAACCCTAAATGTGCTCGATTCTAACCCTAACACTAACTCGTGAATTTCAACACTACCCCTAAGACTAAATGCACTTCTTTCTGACC
Organism: Notamacropus eugenii; assembly: GCF_028372415.1. Classification (NCBI taxonomy): domain Eukaryota; kingdom Metazoa; phylum Chordata; class Mammalia; order Diprotodontia; family Macropodidae; genus Notamacropus; species Notamacropus eugenii. The sequence goes on along the minus strand of NC_092877.1, from coordinate 167,840,966 downwards.
CAAAATGCAATCCTGACCCTAAGCCCAACTCAAAACCACGTTTCTACGAACACTAACCCTAACTCTAACCTTCACGAATTCTAACCTCGACTCTAACCCTAAATGGGCTCGATTCTAACCCTAACACTAACTCGACAATTTCCACACTAACCCTAAGCCTAAATGCACTCCATTGTGACCTAAACTGGAATCCTGACCCTAAGCCTAACCCTAAACCGCGATTCTACTAACACAAACCCTAATCCTAAGCCTAACCCTAACAAACTCTAACCGCAACTCCAACCCTAAATGTGCTCGATTCTAACCCTAACACTAACTCGTCAATTTCAACACTAACCCTCAGCCTAAATCCACTTCTTTCTGACCCAAAATGCAATCCTGACCCTAAGCTTAACTCTAAAACACGATTCTGGGAACACTAACCCTAACTCTAAGTGTAACGAATTCTAACGATAACTCTAACCCTAAATGTGTTCGATTCTAACCCTAACACTTACTGGTCAATTTCAACACTAACCCCAAGCCTAAATGCACTCCGTTGTGACCTAAAATGGAATCCTGACCCTAAGCCTAACCCTAAACCTCGATTCTACGAACAGAAACCCTAATCCTAAAAATAACCCTAACAAATTCTAACCGTAACTCCAACCCTAAATGTGCTCGATTCTAACGCTAACACTAACTCGTCAATTTCAACACTAACCCTGAGCCTAAATCCACTTCTTTCTGACCCAAAATGCAATCCTGACCCTAAGCTTAACTCTAAACCACGATTCTAGGAACACTAACCCTAACTCTAAGCGTAACGAATTCTAACCATAACTCTAACACTAAATGTGCTCGATTCTAACCCCAACACTAACTCGTCAATTTCAACACTAACCCTAGGCCTAAATGCACTCCGTTGTGACCTAAAATGGAATCCTGACCCTAAGCCTAACTCTAAACCTCGATTCCACGAACACTAACCATAACTCTAACCCTAACGAATTCTAACCATAACTCTAACCCTAAATGTTCTCGATTCTAAATTTAACACTAAGTCGTCAATATCAACACTAACCCTAAGCCTAAATGCACTCCATTGTGACCTAAACTGGAATCCTGACCCTAAGCCTAACCCTAAACCGTGATTCTACTAACACAAACCCTAATCCTAAGCCTAACCCTAACAAACTCTAACCGCAAATCCAACCCTAAATGTGCTCGATTCTAACCCTAACACTAACTCGTCAATTTCAACACTAACCCTCAGCCTAAATCCACTTCTTTCTGACCCAAAATGCAATCCTGACCCTAAACTTAACTCTAAACCACGATCCTAGAAACACTAACCCTAACTCTAAGTGTAACGAATTCTAACCATAACTCTAACCCTAAATGTTCTCGATTCTAAACTTAACACTCATTCGTCAATTTCAACACTAACTTTAAGTCTAAATGCACTCGATGCTGACCCAAAATGCAATCCTGACACTAAGCCTAACACTAAACCTCGATTTTCTGAACACAAACCTTAACTCTAACCATAACGAATTCTAACCATAACTCTAAACCTAAATGTGCTCGATTCTAACCCTAACACTAACTCGTCAATTTCAACACTAACCCTAAGCCTAAATGCACTTGATTCTGACCCAAAATGCAATCCTGACCCTAAGGGTAACCCTAAACCTCGATACTACGAACACAAACCCTAATCCTAACCCTAACCCTAACGAATTCTCACCGTAACTCTAACCCTAAATGTGCTCGATTCTAACCCTAACACTAACTCGTCAATTTCAACACTGCCCCTAAGTCTAAATGCACTTCTTTCTGACCCTAAATGCAATCCTGACCCTAAGCCCAACTCAAAACCACTATTCTACGAACACTAACCCTAACTCTAGCCCTAACGAATTCTAACGATAACTCTAACACTATTTGTGCTCGATTCTAACCATAACACTAATTCTTCAATATCAACACTAATCCTAAGGCTAAATGCCCTCAATTCTGACCCAAAATGCAATCCTGGCACTAAGCCTAACCCTAAACCTCGATTCTGAGAACACAAACCCTAATCATAACCCTAACCCTAACGAATTCTAACCGTACCTCTAACCCTAAATGTGCTCGATTCTAACCCTAACACTAACTCGTCAATTTCAACACTAACCCTAAGCCTAAATTCACACCATTGTGACCCAAAATGCAATCCTGACCCTAAGCCTAACTCTAAACCTCGATTCTAGGAACACTAAACCTAACTCTAACCCTAACGAATTCTAACCATAACTCTAACCCTAAATGTTCTCAATTCTAAACTTAACACTAAGTCGTCAATTTCAACACTAATCCTAAGCCTAAATGCACTCGATGCTGACCCAAAATGCAATCCTGGCACTCAGCCAAACACTAAACCTCGATTTTCTGAACACAAACGTTAAATCCTACCATAACGATTTCTAACCATAACTCAAACCCTAAATGTGCCCGATTCTAACCCTAACACTAAGTCGTCAATATCAACACGAATCCTAAGCCTAAATGCACTCGATTCTGACCCAAAATGTAATCCTGGCACTAAGCCTGCCCCTAAACCTCGATTTTATGAAAACAAACCTTAACTCTAACCACAGCGAATTCTAACCATAACTGAAACCCTAAATGTGATCCATTCTAACCCTAACACTAACTCGTCAATTTCAACACTGAACCTCAGCCTAAATGCAATTCATTCTGACGCAAAATGCAATCCTGACCCTAAGCCAAACCCTAAACCTCGATTCTATGAACATAAACCCTAATCCTAACCCTAACCCTAACGAATTGTAACCATAACTCTAACCCTAAATGTGCTCGATTCTAACCCTCACACTAATTCGTCAATTTCAACACTAACCCTAAGCCTAAATGTACTTGATTCTGACCCAAAATGCAATCCTGATCCTAAGCCTAACCCTAAATCTCGATTCTACGAACACAAACCCTAATCGTAACCCTAACCTTAACGAATTATAACCATAAATCTAACAACAAATGTGCTCGATTCTAACCCTAACACTAACTCGTCAATTTCAACACTAACCCTGAGCCTAAATCCACTTCTTTCTGACCCAAAATGCAATCCTGACCCTAAGCTTAACTCTAAACCACGATTCTAGGAACACTAACCCTAACTCTAAGCGTAACGAATTCTAACCATAACTCTAACACTAAATGTGCTCGATTCTAACCCTAACACTAACTCGTCAATTTCAACACTAACCCTAAGCCTAAATGCACTCCGTTGTGACCTAAAATGGAATCCTGACCCTAAGCCTAACTCTAAACCTCGATTCCACGAACACTAACCATAACTCTAACCCTAACGAATTCTAACCATAACTCTAACCCTAAATGTTCTCGATTCTAAATTTAACACTAAGTCGTCAATATCAACACTAATCCTAAGCCTAAATGCACTCAATTCTGACCGAAAATGCAATCCTGGCACTAAGCCTGCCCCTAAACCTCGATTTTACGAACACAAAGCTTAACTCTAACCACAGCGAATTCTAACCATAACTGAAACCCTAAATGTGATCCATTCTAACCCTAAGACTAACTCGTCAATTTCTACACTAAACCTCAGCCTAAATGCACTTCATTCTGACCCAAAATGCAATTCGGACCCTAAGCCTAACCATAAACCTCGATTCTACGAACACAAACCCTAATCCTAACCCTAACCCTAACGAATTAAAACCATAACTCTAACCCTAAATGTGCTCGATTCTAACCCTAACACTAATTCGTCGATTTCAACACTAATCCTAAGACTAAATGCACTCCGTTGTGACCTAAAATGGAATCCTGACCCTAAGCCTAACTCTAGACCTCGTTTTTAGGAACACAAACCTTAACTCGAACCACAGCTAATTCTAACCATAACTGAAAACCTAAATGTGATCGATTATAACCGTAACACTAACTCGTCAATTTCAACACTAACCCTAAGCCTAAATGCACTCCATTCTGACCTAAAATGGAATCCTGACCCTAAGCCTAACCCTAAACCACGATTCTACGAGCACAAACCTTAATCCTAACCCTAACCCTAAGGAATTAAAACCATAACTCTAACCCTAAATGTGCTCGATTCTAACCCTAACACTAACTCGTGAATTTCAACACTACCCCTAAGACTAAATGCACTTCTTTCTGACCCAAAATGCAATCCTGACCCTAAGCCCAACTCAAAACCACGTTTCTACGAACACTAACCCTAACTCTAACCTTCACGAATTCTAACCTCGACTCTAACCCTAAATGGGCTCGATTCTAACCCTAACACTAACTCGACAATTTCCACACTAACCCTAAGCCTAAATGCACTCCATTGTGACCTAAACTGGAATCCTGACCCTAAGCCTAACCCTAAACCGCGATTCTACTAACACAAACCCTAATCCTAAGCCTAACCCTAACAAACTCTAACCGCAACTCCAACCCTAAATGTGCTCGATTCTAACCCTAACACTAACTCGTCAATTTCAACACTAACCCTCAGCCTAAATCCACTTCTTTCTGACCCAAAATGCAATCCTGACCCTAAGCTTAACTCTAAAACACGATTCTGGGAACACTAACCCTAACTCTAAGTGTAACGAATTCTAACGATAACTCTAACCCTAAATGTGTTCGATTCTAACCCTAACACTTACTGGTCAATTTCAACACTAACCCCAAGCCTAAATGCACTCCGTTGTGACCTAAAATGGAATCCTGACCCTAAGCCTAACCCTAAACCTCGATTCTACGAACAGAAACCCTAATCCTAAAAATAACCCTAACAAATTCTAACCGTAACTCCAACCCTAAATGTGCTCGATTCTAACGCTAACACTAACTCGTCAATTTCAACACTAACCCTGAGCCTAAATCCACTTCTTTCTGACCCAAAATGCAATCCTGACCCTAAGCTTAACTCTAAACCACGATTCTAGGAACACTAACCCTAACTCTAAGCGTAACGAATTCTAACCATAACTCTAACACTAAATGTGCTCGATTCTAACCCCAACACTAACTCGTCAATTTCAACACTAACCCTAGGCCTAAATGCACTCCGTTGTGACCTAAAATGGAATCCTGACCCTAAGCCTAACTCTAAACCTCGATTCCACGAACACTAACCATAACTCTAACCCTAACGAATTCTAACCATAACTCTAACCCTAAATGTTCTCGATTCTAAATTTAACACTAAGTCGTCAATATCAACACTAACCCTAAGCCTAAATGCACTCCATTGTGACCTAAACTGGAATCCTGACCCTAAGCCTAACCCTAAACCGTGATTCTACTAACACAAACCCTAATCCTAAGCCTAACCCTAACAAACTCTAACCGCAAATCCAACCCTAAATGTGCTCGATTCTAACCCTAACACTAACTCGTCAATTTCAACACTAACCCTCAGCCTAAATCCACTTCTTTCTGACCCAAAATGCAATCCTGACCCTAAACTTAACTCTAAACCACGATCCTAGAAACACTAACCCTAACTCTAAGTGTAACGAATTCTAACCATAACTCTAACCCTAAATGTTCTCGATTCTAAACTTAACACTCATTCGTCAATTTCAACACTAACTTTAAGTCTAAATGCACTCGATGCTGACCCAAAATGCAATCCTGACACTAAGCCTAACACTAAACCTCGATTTTCTGAACACAAACCTTAACTCTAACCATAACGAATTCTAACCATAACTCTAAACCTAAATGTGCTCGATTCTAACCCTAACACTAACTCGTCAATTTCAACACTAACCCTAAGCCTAAATGCACTTGATTCTGACCCAAAATGCAATCCTGACCCTAAGGGTAACCCTAAACCTCGATACTACGAACACAAACCCTAATCCTAACCCTAACCCTAACGAATTCTCACCGTAACTCTAACCCTAAATGTGCTCGATTCTAACCCTAACACTAACTCGTCAATTTCAACACTGCCCCTAAGTCTAAATGCACTTCTTTCTGACCCTAAATGCAATCCTGACCCTAAGCCCAACTCAAAACCACTATTCTACGAACACTAACCCTAACTCTAGCCCTAACGAATTCTAACGATAACTCTAACACTATTTGTGCTCGATTCTAACCATAACACTAATTCTTCAATATCAACACTAATCCTAAGGCTAAATGCCCTCAATTCTGACCCAAAATGCAATCCTGGCACTAAGCCTAACCCTAAACCTCGATTCTGAGAACACAAACCCTAATCATAACCCTAACCCTAACGAATTCTAACCGTACCTCTAACCCTAAATGTGCTCGATTCTAACCCTAACACTAACTCGTCAATTTCAACACTAACCCTAAGCCTAAATTCACACCATTGTGACCCAAAATGCAATCCTGACCCTAAGCCTAACTCTAAACCTCGATTCTAGGAACACTAAACCTAACTCTAACCCTAACGAATTCTAACCATAACTCTAACCCTAAATGTTCTCAATTCTAAACTTAACACTAAGTCGTCAATTTCAACACTAATCCTAAGCCTAAATGCACTCGATGCTGACCCAAAATGCAATCCTGGCACTCAGCCAAACACTAAACCTCGATTTTCTGAACACAAACGTTAAATCCTACCATAACGATTTCTAACCATAACTCAAACCCTAAATGTGCCCGATTCTAACCCTAACACTAAGTCGTCAATATCAACACGAATCCTAAGCCTAAATGCACTCGATTCTGACCCAAAATGTAATCCTGGCACTAAGCCTGCCCCTAAACCTCGATTTTATGAAAACAAACCTTAACTCTAACCACAGCGAATTCTAACCATAACTGAAACCCTAAATGTGATCCATTCTAACCCTAACACTAACTCGTCAATTTCAACACTGAACCTCAGCCTAAATGCAATTCATTCTGACGCAAAATGCAATCCTGACCCTAAGCCAAACCCTAAACCTCGATTCTATGAACATAAACCCTAATCCTAACCCTAACCCTAACGAATTGTAACCATAACTCTAACCCTAAATGTGCTCGATTCTAACCCTCACACTAATTCGTCAATTTCAACACTAACCCTAAGCCTAAATGTACTTGATTCTGACCCAAAATGCAATCCTGATCCTAAGCCTAACCCTAAATCTCGATTCTACGAACACAAACCCTAATCGTAACCCTAACCCTAACGAATTATAACCATAAATCTAACAACAAATGTGCTCGATTCTAACCCTAACACTAACTCGTCAATTTCAACACTAACCCTGAGCCTAAATCCACTTCTTTCTGACCCAAAATGCAATCCTGACCCTAAGCTTAACTCTAAACCACGATTCTAGGAACACTAACCCTAACTCTAAGCGTAACGAATTCTAACCATAACTCTAACACTAAATGTGCTCGATTCTAACCCTAACACTAACTCGTCAATTTCAACACTAACCCTAAGCCTAAATGCACTCCGTTGTGACCTAAAATGGAATCCTGACCCTAAGCCTAACTCTAAACCTCGATTCCACGAACACTAACCATAACTCTAACCCTAACGAATTCTAACCATAACTCTAACCCTAAATGTTCTCGATTCTAAATTTAACACTAAGTCGTCAATATCAACACTAATCCTAAGCCTAAATGCACTCAATTCTGACCGAAAATGCAATCCTGGCACTAAGCCTGCCCCTAAACCTCGATTTTACGAACACAAAGCTTAACTCTAACCACAGCGAATTCTAACCATAACTGAAACCCTAAATGTGATCCATTCTAACCCTAAGACTAACTCGTCAATTTCTACACTAAACCTCAGCCTAAATGCACTTCATTCTGACCCAAAATGCAATTCGGACCCTAAGCCTAACCATAAACCTCGATTCTACGAAGACAAACCCTAATCCTAACCCTAACCCTAACGAATTAAAACCATAACTCTAACCCTAAATGTGCTCGATTCTAACCCTAACACTAATTCGTCGATTTCAACACTAATCCTAAGACTAAATGCACTCCGTTGTGACCTAAAATGGAATCCTGACCCTAAGCCTAACTCTAGACCTCGTTTTTAGGAACACAAACCTTAACTCTAACCACAGCTAATTCTAACCATAACTGAAAACCTAAATGTGATCGATTATAACTGTAACACTAACTCGTCAATTTCAACACTAACCCTAAGCCTAAATGCACTCCATTCTGACCTAAAATGGAATCCTGACCCTAAGCCTAACCCTAAACCACGATTCTACGAGCACAAACCTTAATCCTAACCCTAACCCTAAGGAATTAAAACCATAACTCTAACCCTAAATGTGCTCGATTCTAACCCTAACACTAACTCGTGAATTTCAACACTACCCCTAAGACTAAATGCACTTCTTTCTGACCCAAAATGCAATCCTGACCCTAAGGGTAACCCTAAACCTCGATACTACGAACACAAACCCTAATCCTAACCCTAACCCTAACGAATTCTCACCGTAACTCTAACCCTAAATGTGCTCGATTCTAACCCTAACACTAACTCGTCAATTTCAACACTGCCCCTAAGTCTAAATGCACTTCTTTCTGACCCTAAATGCAATCCTGACCCTAAGCCCAACTCAAAACTACTATTCTACGAACACTAACCCTAACTCTAGCCCTAACGAATTCTAACGATAACTCTAACACTATTTGTGCTCGATTCTAACCATAACACTAATTCTTCAATATCAACACTAATCCTAAGGCTAAATGCCCTCAATTCTGACCCAAAATGCAATCCTGGCACTAAGCCTAACCCTAAACCTCGATTCTACGAACAGAAACCCTAATCCTAAAAATAACCCTAACAAATTCTAACCGTAACTCCAACCCTAAATGTGCTCGATTCTAACGCTAACACTAACTCGTCAATTTCAACACTAACCCTGAGCCTAAATCCACTTCTTTCTGACCCAAAATGCAATCCTGACCCTAAGCTTAACTCTAAACCACGATTCTAGGAACACTAACCCTAACTCTAAGCGTAACGAATTCTAACCATAACTCTAACACTAAATGTGCTCGATTCTAACCCCAACACTAACTCGTCAATTTCAACACTAACCCTAGGCCTAAATGCACTCCGTTGTGACCTAAAATGGAATCCTGACCCTAAGCCTAACTCTAAACCTCGATTCCACGAACACTAACCATAACTCTAACCCTAACGAATTCTAACCATAACTCTAACCCTAAATGTTCTCGATTCTAAATTTAACACTAAGTCGTCAATATCAACACTAACCCTAAGCCTAAATGCACTCCATTGTGACCTAAACTGGAATCCTGACCCTAAGCCTAACCCTAAACCGTGATTCTACTAACACAAACCCTAATCCTAAGCCTAACCCTAACAAACTCTAACCGCAAATCCAACCCTAAATGTGCTCGATTCTAACCCTAACACTAACTCGTCAATTTCAACACTAACCCTCAGCCTAAATCCACTTCTTTCTGACCCAAAATGCAATCCTGACCCTAAACTTAACTCTAAACCACGATCCTAGAAACACTAACCCTAACTCTAAGTGTAACGAATTCTAACCATAACTCTAACCCTAAATGTTCTCGATTCTAAACTTAACACTCATTCGTCAATTTCAACACTAACTTTAAGTCTAAATGCACTCGATGCTGACCCAAAATGCAATCCTGACACTAAGCCTAACACTAAACCTCGATTTTCTGAACACAAACCTTAACTCTAACCATAACGAATTCTAACCATAACTCTAAACCTAAATGTGCTCGATTCTAACCCTAACACTAACTCGTCAATTTCAACACTAACCCTAAGCCTAAATGCACTTGATTCTGACCCAAAATGCAATCCTGACCCTAAGGGTAACCCTAAACCTCGATACTACGAACACAAACCCTAATCCTAACCCTAACCCTAACGAATTCTCACCGTAACTCTAACCCTAAATGTGCTCGATTCTAACCCTAACACTAACTCGTCAATTTCAACACTGCCCCTAAGTCTAAATGCACTTCTTTCTGACCCTAAATGCAATCCTGACCCTAAGCCCAACTCAAAACCACTATTCTACGAACACTAACCCTAACTCTAGCCCTAACGAATTCTAACGATAACTCTAACACTATTTGTGCTCGATTCTAACCATAACACTAATTCTTCAATATCAACACTAATCCTAAGGCTAAATGCCCTCAATTCTGACCCAAAATGCAATCCTGGCACTAAGCCTAACCCTAAACCTCGATTCTACGAACAGAAACCCTAATCCTAAAAATAACCCTAACAAATTCTAACCGTAACTCCAACCCTAAATGTTCTCGATTCTAAATTTAACACTAAGTCGTCAATATCAACACTAATCCTAAGCCTAAATGCACTCAATTCTGACCGAAAATGCAATCCTGGCACTAAGCCTGCCCCTAAACCTCGATTTTACGAACACAAAGCTTAACTCTAACCACAGCGAATTCTAACCATAACTGAAACCCTAAATGTGATCCATTCTAACCCTAAGACTAACTCGTCAATTTCAACACTAAACCTCAGCCTAAATGCACTTCATTCTGACCCAAAATGCAATTCGGACCCTAAGCCTAACCATAAACCTCGATTCTACGAACACAAACCCTAATCCTAACCCTAACCCTAACGAATTAAAACCATAACTCTAACCCTAAATGTGCTCGATTCTAACCCTAACACTAATTCGTCAATTTCAACACTAATCCTAAGACTAAATGCACTCCGTTGTGACCTAAAATGGAATCCTGACCCTAAGCCTAACTCTAGACCTCGTTTTTAGGAACACAAACCTTAACTCTAACCACAGCTAATTCTAACCATAACTGAAAACCTAAATGTGATCGATTATAACCGTAACACTAACTCGTCAATTTCAACACTAACCCTAAGCCTAAATGCACTCCATTCTGACCTAAAATGGAATCCTGACCCTAAGCCTAACCCTAAACCACGATTCTACGAGCACAAACCTTAATCCTAACCCTAACCCTAAGGAATTAAAACCATAACTCTAACCCTAAATGTGCTCGATTCTAACCCTAACACTAACTCGTGAATTTCAACACTACCCCTAAGACTAAATGCACTTCTTTCTGACCCAAAATGCAATCCTGACCCTAAGCCCAACTCAAAACCACGTTTCTACGAACACTAACCCTAACTCTAACCTTCACGAATTCTAACCTCGACTCTAACCCTAAATGGGCTCGATTCTAACCCTAACACTAACTCGACAATTTCCACACTAACCCTAAGCCTAAATGCACTCCATTGTGACCTAAACTGGAATCCTGACCCTAAGCCTAACCCTAAACCGCGATTCTACTAACACAAACCCTAATCCTAAGCCTAACCCTAACAAACTCTAACCGCAACTCCAACCCTAAATGTGCTCGATTCTAACCCTAACACTAACTCGTCAATTTCAACACTAACCCTCAGCCTAAATCCACTTCTTTCTGACCCAAAATGCAATCCTGACCCTAAGCTTAACTCTAAAACACGATTCTGGGAACACTAACCCTAACTCTAAGTGTAACGAATTCTAACGATAACTCTAACCCTAAATGTGTTCGATTCTAACCCTAACACTTACTGGTCAATTTCAACACTAACCCCAAGCCTAAATGCACTCCGTTGTGACCTAAAATGGAATCCTGACCCTAAGCCTAACCCTAAACCTCGATTCTACGAACAGAAACCCTAATCCTAAAAATAACCCTAACAAATTCTAACCGTAACTCCAACCCTAAATGTGCTCGATTCTAACGCTAACACTAACTCGTCAATTTCAACACTAACCCTGAGCCTAAATCCACTTCTTTCTGACCCAAAATGCAATCCTGACCCTAAGCTTAACTCTAAACCACGATTCTAGGAACACTAACCCTAACTCTAAGCGTAACGAATTCTAACCATAACTCTAACACTAAATGTGCTCGATTCTAACCCCAACACTAACTCGTCAATTTCAACACTAACCCTAGGCCTAAATGCACTCCGTTGTGACCTAAAATGGAATCCTGACCCTAAGCCTAACTCTAAACCTCGATTCCACGAACACTAACCATAACTCTAACCCTAACGAATTCTAACCATAACTCTAACCCTAAATGTTCTCGATTCTAAATTTAACACTAAGTCGTCAATATCAACACTAACCCTAAGCCTAAATGCACTCCATTGTGACCTAAACTGGAATCCTGACCCTAAGCCTAACCCTAAACCGTGATTCTACTAACACAAACCCTAATCCTAAGCCTAACCCTAACAAACTCTAACCGCAAATCCAACCCTAAATGTGCTCGATTCTAACCCTAACACTAACTCGTCAATTTCAACACTAACCCTCAGCCTAAATCCACTTCTTTCTGACCCAAAATGCAATCCTGACCCTAAACTTAACTCTAAACCACGATCCTAGAAACACTAACCCTAACTCTAAGTGTAACGAATTCTAACCATAACTCTAACCCTAAATGTTCTCGATTCTAAACTTAACACTCATTCGTCAATTTCAACACTAACTTTAAGTCTAAATGCACTCGATGCTGACCCAAAATGCAATCCTGACACTAAGCCTAACACTAAACCTCGATTTTCTGAACACAAACCTTAACTCTAACCATAACGAATTCTAACCATAACTCTAAACCTAAATGTGCTCGATTCTAACCCTAACACTAACTCGTCAATTTCAACACTAACCCTAAGCCTAAATGCACTTGATTCTGACCCAAAATGCAATCCTGACCCTAAGGGTAACCCTAAACCTCGATACTACGAACACAAACCCTAATCCTAACCCTAACCCTAACGAATTCTCACCGTAACTCTAACCCTAAATGTGCTCGATTCTAACCCTAACACTAACTCGTCAATTTCAACACTGCCCCTAAGTCTAAATGCACTTCTTTCTGACCCTAAATGCAATCCTGACCCTAAGCCCAACTCAAAACCACTATTCTACGAACACTAACCCTAACTCTAGCCCTAACGAATTCTAACGATAACTCTAACACTATTTGTGCTCGATTCTAACCATAACACTAATTCTTCAATATCAACACTAATCCTAAGGCTAAATGCCCTCAATTCTGACCCAAAATGCAATCCTGGCACTAAGCCTAACCCTAAACCTCGATTCTGAGAACACAAACCCTAATCATAACCCTAACCCTAACGAATTCTAACCGTACCTCTAACCCTAAATGTGCTCGATTCTAACCCTAACACTAACTCGTCAATTTCAACACTAACCCTAAGCCTAAATTCACACCATTGTGACCCAAAATGCAATCCTGACCCTAAGCCTAACTCTAAACCTCGATTCTAGGAACACTAAACCTAACTCTAACCCTAACGAATTCTAACCATAACTCTAACCCTAAATGTTCTCAATTCTAAACTTAACACTAAGTCGTCAATTTCAACACTAATCCTAAGCCTAAATGCACTCGATGCTGACCCAAAATGCAATCCTGGCACTCAGCCAAACACTAAACCTCGATTTTCTGAACACAAACGTTAAATCCTACCATAACGATTTCTAACCATAACTCAAACCCTAAATGTGCCCGATTCTAACCCTAACACTAAGTCGTCAATATCAACACGAATCCTAAGCCTAAATGCACTCGATTCTGACCCAAAATGTAATCCTGGCACTAAGCCTGCCCCTAAACCTCGATTTTATGAAAACAAACCTTAACTCTAACCACAGCGAATTCTAACCATAACTGAAACCCTAAATGTGATCCATTCTAACCCTAACACTAACTCGTCAATTTCAACACTGAACCTCAGCCTAAATGCAATTCATTCTGACGCAAAATGCAATCCTGACCCTAAGCCAAACCCTAAACCTCGATTCTATGAACATAAACCCTAATCCTAACCCTAACCCTAACGAATTGTAACCATAACTCTAACCCTAAATGTGCTCGATTCTAACCCTCACACTAATTCGTCAATTTCAACACTAACCCTAAGCCTAAATGTACTTGATTCTGACCCAAAATGCAATCCTGATCCTAAGCCTAACCCTAAATCTCGATTCTACGAACACAAACCCTAATCGTAACCCTAACCTTAACGAATTATAACCATAAATCTAACAACAAATGTGCTCGATTCTAACCCTAACACTAACTCGTCAATTTCAACACTAACCCTGAGCCTAAATCCACTTCTTTCTGACCCAAAATGCAATCCTGACCCTAAGCTTAACTCTAAACCACGATTCTAGGAACACTAACCCTAACTCTAAGCGTAACGAATTCTAACCATAACTCTAACACTAAATGTGCTCGATTCTAACCCTAACACTAACTCGTCAATTTCAACACTAACCCTAAGCCTAAATGCACTCCGTTGTGACCTAAAATGGAATCCTGACCCTAAGCCTAACTCTAAACCTCGATTCCACGAACACTAACCATAACTCTAACCCTAACGAATTCTAACCATAACTCTAACCCTAAATGTTCTCGATTCTAAATTTAACACTAAGTCGTCAATATCAACACTAATCCTAAGCCTAAATGCACTCAATTCTGACCGAAAATGCAATCCTGGCACTAAGCCTGCCCCTAAACCTCGATTTTACGAACACAAAGCTTAACTCTAACCACAGCGAATTCTAACCATAACTGAAACCCTAAATGTGATCCATTCTAACCCTAAGACTAACTCGTCAATTTCTACACTAAACCTCAGCCTAAATGCACTTCATTCTGACCCAAAATGCAATTCGGACCCTAAGCCTAACCATAAACCTCGATTCTACGAACACAAACCCTAATCCTAACCCTAACCCTAACGAATTAAAACCATAACTCTAACCCTAAATGTGCTCGATTCTAACCCTAACACTAATTCGTCGATTTCAACACTAATCCTAAGACTAAATGCACTCCGTTGTGACCTAAAATGGAATCCTGACCCTAAGCCTAACTCTAGACCTCGTTTTTAGGAACACAAACCTTAACTCGAACCACAGCTAATTCTAACCATAACTGAAAACCTAAATGTGATCGATTATAACCGTAACACTAACTCGTCAATTTCAACACTAACCCTAAGCCTAAATGCACTCCATTCTGACCTAAAATGGAATCCTGACCCTAAGCCTAACCCTAAACCACGATTCTACGAGCACAAACCTTAATCCTAACCCTAACCCTAAGGAATTAAAACCATAACTCTAACCCTAAATGTGCTCGATTCTAACCCTAACACTAACTCGTGAATTTCAACACTACCCCTAAGACTAAATGCACTTCTTTCTGACCCAAAATGCAATCCTGACCCTAAGCCCAACTCAAAACCACGTTTCTACGAACACTAACCCTAACTCTAACCTTCACGAATTCTAACCTCGACTCTAACCCTAAATGGGCTCGATTCTAACCCTAACACTAACTCGACAATTTCCACACTAACCCTAAGCCTAAATGCACTCCATTGTGACCTAAACTGGAATCCTGACCCTAAGCCTAACCCTAAACCGCGATTCTACTAACACAAACCCTAATCCTAAGCCTAACCCTAACAAACTCTAACCGCAACTCCAACCCTAAATGTGCTCGATTCTAACCCTAACACTAACTCGTCAATTTCAACACTAACCCTCAGCCTAAATCCACTTCTTTCTGACCCAAAATGCAATCCTGACCCTAAGCTTAACTCTAAAACACGATTCTGGGAACACTAACCCTAACTCTAAGTGTAACGAATTCTAACGATAACTCTAACCCTAAATGTGTTCGATTCTAACCCTAACACTTACTGGTCAATTTCAACACTAACCCCAAGCCTAAATGCACTCCGTTGTGACCTAAAATGGAATCCTGACCCTAAGCCTAACCCTAAACCTCGATTCTACGAACAGAAACCCTAATCCTAAAAATAACCCTAACAAATTCTAACCGTAACTCCAACCCTAAATGTGCTCGATTCTAACGCTAACACTAACTCGTCAATTTCAACACTAACCCTGAGCCTAAATCCACTTCTTTCTGACCCAAAATGCAATCCTGACCCTAAGCTTAACTCTAAACCACGATTCTAGGAACACTAACCCTAACTCTAAGCGTAACGAATTCTAACCATAACTCTAACACTAAATGTGCTCGATTCTAACCCCAACACTAACTCGTCAATTTCAACACTAACCCTAGGCCTAAATGCACTCCGTTGTGACCTAAAATGGAATCCTGACCCTAAGCCTAACTCTAAACCTCGATTCCACGAACACTAACCATAACTCTAACCCTAACGAATTCTAACCATAACTCTAACCCTAAATGTTCTCGATTCTAAATTTAACACTAAGTCGTCAATATCAACACTAACCCTAAGCCTAAATGCACTCCATTGTGACCTAAACTGGAATCCTGACCCTAAGCCTAACCCTAAACCGTGATTCTACTAACACAAACCCTAATCCTAAGCCTAACCCTAACAAACTCTAACCGCAAATCCAACCCTAAATGTGCTCGATTCTAACCCTAACACTAACTCGTCAATTTCAACACTAACCCCTCAGCCTAAATCCACTTCTTTCTGACCCAAAAATGCAATCCTGACCCTAAACTTAACTCTAAACCACGATCCTAGAAACACTAACCCTAACTCTAAGTGTAACGAATTCTAACCATAACTCTAACCCTAAATGTTCTCGATTCTAAACTTAACACTCATTCGTCAATTTCAACACTAACTTTAAGTCTAAATGCACTCGATGCTGACCCAAAATGCAATCCTGACACTAAGCCTAACACTAAACCTCGATTTTCTGAACACAAACCTTAACTCTAACCATAACGAATTCTAACCATAACTCTAAACCTAAATGTGCTCGATTCTAACCCTAACACTAACTCGTCAATTTCAACACTAACCCTAAGCCTAAATGCACTTGATTCTGACCCAAAATGCAATCCTGACCCTAAGGGTAACCCTAAACCTCGATACTACGAACACAAACCCTAATCCTAACCCTAACCCTAACGAATTCTCACCGTAACTCTAACCCTAAATGTGCTCGATTCTAACCCTAACACTAACTCGTCAATTTCAACACTGCCCCTAAGTCTAAATGCACTTCTTTCTGACCCTAAATGCAATCCTGACCCTAAGCCCAACTCAAAACCACTATTCTACGAACACTAACCCTAACTCTAGCCCTAACGAATTCTAACGATAACTCTAACACTATTTGTGCTCGATTCTAACCATAACACTAATTCTTCAATATCAACACTAATCCTAAGGCTAAATGCCCTCAATTCTGACCCAAAATGCAATCCTGGCACTAAGCCTAACCCTAAACCTCGATTCTACGAACAGAAACCCTAATCCTAAAAATAACCCTAACAAATTCTAACCGTAACTCCAACCCTAAATGTTCTCGATTCTAAATTTAACACTAAGTCGTCAATATCAACACTAATCCTAAGCCTAAATGCACTCAATTCTGACCGAAAATGCAATCCTGGCACTAAGCCTGCCCCTAAACCTCGATTTTACGAACACAAAGCTTAACTCTAACCACAGCGAATTCTAACCATAACTGAAACCCTAAATGTGATCCATTCTAACCCTAAGACTAACTCGTCAATTTCAACACTAAACCTCAGCCTAAATGCACTTCATTCTGACCCAAAATGCAATTCGGACCCTAAGCCTAACCATAAACCTCGATTCTACGAACACAAACCCTAATCCTAACCCTAACCCTAACGAATTAAAACCATAACTCTAACCCTAAATGTGCTCGATTCTAACCCTAACACTAATTCGTCAATTTCAACACTAATCCTAAGACTAAATGCACTCCGTTGTGACCTAAAATGGAATCCTGACCCTAAGCCTAACTCTAGACCTCGTTTTTAGGAACACAAACCTTAACTCTAACCACAGCTAATTCTAACCATAACTGAAAACCTAAATGTGATCGATTATAACCGTAACACTAACTCGTCAATTTCAACACTAACCCTAAGCCTAAATGCACTCCATTCTGACCTAAAATGGAATCCTGACCCTAAGCCTAACCCTAAACCACGATTCTACGAGCACAAACCTTAATCCTAACCCTAACCCTAAGGAATTAAAACCATAACTCTAACCCTAAATGTGCTCGATTCTAACCCTAACACTAACTCGTGAATTTCAACACTACCCCTAAGACTAAATGCACTTCTTTCTGACCCAAAATGCAATCCTGACCCTAAGCCCAACTCAAAACCACGTTTCTACGAACACTAACCCTAACTCTAACCTTCACGAATTCTAACCTCGACTCTAACCCTAAATGGGCTCGATTCTAACCCTAACACTAACTCGACAATTTCCACACTAACCCTAAGCCTAAATGCACTCCATTGTGACCTAAACTGGAATCCTGACCCTAAGCCTAACCCTAAACCGCGATTCTACTAACACAAACCCTAATCCTAAGCCTAACCCTAACAAACTCTAACCGCAACTCCAACCCTAAATGTGCTCGATTCTAACCCTAACACTAACTCGTCAATTTCAACACTAACCCTCAGCCTAAATCCACTTCTTTCTGACCCAAAATGCAATCCTGACCCTAAGCTTAACTCTAAAACACGATTCTGGGAACACTAACCCTAACTCTAAGTGTAACGAATTCTAACGATAACTCTAACCCTAAATGTGTTCGATTCTAACCCTAACACTTACTGGTCAATTTCAACACTAACCCCAAGCCTAAATGCACTCCGTTGTGACCTAAAATGGAATCCTGACCCTAAGCCTAACCCTAAACCTCGATTCTACGAACAGAAACCCTAATCCTAAAAATAACCCTAACAAATTCTAACCGTAACTCCAACCCTAAATGTGCTCGATTCTAACGCTAACACTAACTCGTCAATTTCAACACTAACCCTGAGCCTAAATCCACTTCTTTCTGACCCAAAATGCAATCCTGACCCTAAGCTTAACTCTAAACCACGATTCTAGGAACACTAACCCTAACTCTAAGCGTAACGAATTCTAACCATAACTCTAACACTAAATGTGCTCGATTCTAACCCCAACACTAACTCGTCAATTTCAACACTAACCCTAGGCCTAAATGCACTCCGTTGTGACCTAAAATGGAATCCTGACCCTAAGCCTAACTCTAAACCTCGATTCCACGAACACTAACCATAACTCTAACCCTAACGAATTCTAACCATAACTCTAACCCTAAATGTTCTCGATTCTAAATTTAACACTAAGTCGTCAATATCAACACTAACCCTAAGCCTAAATGCACTCCATTGTGACCTAAACTGGAATCCTGACCCTAAGCCTAACCCTAAACCGTGATTCTACTAACACAAACCCTAATCCTAAGCCTAACCCTAACAAACTCTAACCGCAAATCCAACCCTAAATGTGCTCGATTCTAACCCTAACACTAACTCGTCAATTTCAACACTAACCCTCAGCCTAAATCCACTTCTTTCTGACCCAAAATGCAATCCTGACCCTAAACTTAACTCTAAACCACGATCCTAGAAACACTAACCCTAACTCTAAGTGTAACGAATTCTAACCATAACTCTAACCCTAAATGTTCTCGATTCTAAACTTAACACTCATTCGTCAATTTCAACACTAACTTTAAGTCTAAATGCACTCGATGCTGACCCAAAATGCAATCCTGACACTAAGCCTAACACTAAACCTCGATTTTCTGAACACAAACCTTAACTCTAACCATAACGAATTCTAACCATAACTCTAAACCTAAATGTGCTCGATTCTAACCCTAACACTAACTCGTCAATTTCAACACTAACCCTAAGCCTAAATGCACTTGATTCTGACCCAAAATGCAATCCTGACCCTAAGGGTAACCCTAAACCTCGATACTACGAACACAAACCCTAATCCTAACCCTAACCCTAACGAATTCTCACCGTAACTCTAACCCTAAATGTGCTCGATTCTAACCCTAACACTAACTCGTCAATTTCAACACTGCCCCTAAGTCTAAATGCACTTCTTTCTGACCCTAAATGCAATCCTGACCCTAAGCCCAACTCAAAACCACTATTCTACGAACACTAACCCTAACTCTAGCCCTAACGAATTCTAACGATAACTCTAACACTATTTGTGCTCGATTCTAACCATAACACTAATTCTTCAATATCAACACTAATCCTAAGGCTAAATGCCCTCAATTCTGACCCAAAATGCAATCCTGGCACTAAGCCTAACCCTAAACCTCGATTCTGAGAACACAAACCCTAATCATAACCCTAACCCTAACGAATTCTAACCGTACCTCTAACCCTAAATGTGCTCGATTCTAACCCTAACACTAACTCGTCAATTTCAACACTAACCCTAAGCCTAAATTCACACCATTGTGACCCAAAATGCAATCCTGACCCTAAGCCTAACTCTAAACCTCGATTCTAGGAACACTAAACCTAACTCTAACCCTAACGAATTCTAACCATAACTCTAACCCTAAATGTTCTCAATTCTAAACTTAACACTAAGTCGTCAATTTCAACACTAATCCTAAGCCTAAATGCACTCGATGCTGACCCAAAATGCAATCCTGGCACTCAGCCAAACACTAAACCTCGATTTTCTGAACACAAACGTTAAATCCTACCATAACGATTTCTAACCATAACTCAAACCCTAAATGTGCCCGATTCTAACCCTAACACTAAGTCGTCAATATCAACACGAATCCTAAGCCTAAATGCACTCGATTCTGACCCAAAATGTAATCCTGGCACTAAGCCTGCCCCTAAACCTCGATTTTATGAAAACAAACCTTAACTCTAACCACAGCGAATTCTAACCATAACTGAAACCCTAAATGTGATCCATTCTAACCCTAACACTAACTCGTCAATTTCAACACTGAACCTCAGCCTAAATGCAATTCATTCTGACGCAAAATGCAATCCTGACCCTAAGCCAAACCCTAAACCTCGATTCTATGAACATAAACCCTAATCCTAACCCTAACCCTAACGAATTGTAACCATAACTCTAACCCTAAATGTGCTCGATTCTAACCCTCACACTAATTCGTCAATTTCAACACTAACCCTAAGCCTAAATGTACTTGATTCTGACCCAAAATGCAATCCTGATCCTAAGCCTAACCCTAAATCTCGATTCTACGAACACAAACCCTAATCGTAACCCTAACCTTAACGAATTATAACCATAAATCTAACAACAAATGTGCTCGATTCTAACCCTAACACTAACTCGTCAATTTCAACACTAACCCTGAGCCTAAATCCACTTCTTTCTGACCCAAAATGCAATCCTGACCCTAAGCTTAACTCTAAACCACGATTCTAGGAACACTAACCCTAACTCTAAGCGTAACGAATTCTAACCATAACTCTAACACTAAATGTGCTCGATTCTAACCCTAACACTAACTCGTCAATTTCAACACTAACCCTAAGCCTAAATGCACTCCGTTGTGACCTAAAATGGAATCCTGACCCTAAGCCTAACTCTAAACCTCGATTCCACGAACACTAACCATAACTCTAACCCTAACGAATTCTAACCATAACTCTAACCCTAAATGTTCTCGATTCTAAATTTAACACTAAGTCGTCAATATCAACACTAATCCTAAGCCTAAATGCACTCAATTCTGACCGAAAATGCAATCCTGGCACTAAGCCTGCCCCTAAACCTCGATTTTACGAACACAAAGCTTAACTCTAACCACAGCGAATTCTAACCATAACTGAAACCCTAAATGTGATCCATTCTAACCCTAAGACTAACTCGTCAATTTCTACACTAAACCTCAGCCTAAATGCACTTCATTCTGACCCAAAATGCAATTCGGACCCTAAGCCTAACCATAAACCTCGATTCTACGAACACAAACCCTAATCCTAACCCTAACCCTAACGAATTAAAACCATAACTCTAACCCTAAATGTGCTCGATTCTAACCCTAACACTAATTCGTCGATTTCAACACTAATCCTAAGACTAAATGCACTCCGTTGTGACCTAAAATGGAATCCTGACCCTAAGCCTAACTCTAGACCTCGTTTTTAGGAACACAAACCTTAACTCGAACCACAGCTAATTCTAACCATAACTGAAAACCTAAATGTGATCGATTATAACCGTAACACTAACTCGTCAATTTCAACACTAACCCTAAGCCTAAATGCACTCCATTCTGACCTAAAATGGAATCCTGACCCTAAGCCTAACCCTAAACCACGATTCTACGAGCACAAACCTTAATCCTAACCCTAACCCTAAGGAATTAAAACCATAACTCTAACCCTAAATGTGCTCGATTCTAACCCTAACACTAACTCGTGAATTTCAACACTACCCCTAAGACTAAATGCACTTCTTTCTGACCCAAAATGCAATCCTGACCCTAAGCCCAACTCAAAACCACGTTTCTACGAACACTAACCCTAACTCTAACCTTCACGAATTCTAACCTCGACTCTAACCCTAAATGGGCTCGATTCTAACCCTAACACTAACTCGACAATTTCCACACTAACCCTAAGCCTAAATGCACTCCATTGTGACCTAAACTGGAATCCTGACCCTAAGCCTAACCCTAAACCGCGATTCTACTAACACAAACCCTAATCCTAAGCCTAACCCTAACAAACTCTAACCGCAACTCCAACCCTAAATGTGCTCGATTCTAACCCTAACACTAACTCGTCAATTTCAACACTAACCCTCAGCCTAAATCCACTTCTTTCTGACCCAAAATGCAATCCTGACCCTAAGCTTAACTCTAAAACACGATTCTGGGAACACTAACCCTAACTCTAAGTGTAACGAATTCTAACGATAACTCTAACCCTAAATGTGTTCGATTCTAACCCTAACACTTACTGGTCAATTTCAACACTAACCCCAAGCCTAAATGCACTCCGTTGTGACCTAAAATGGAATCCTGACCCTAAGCCTAACCCTAAACCTCGATTCTACGAACAGAAACCCTAATCCTAAAAATAACCCTAACAAATTCTAACCGTAACTCCAACCCTAAATGTGCTCGATTCTAACGCTAACACTAACTCGTCAATTTCAACACTAACCCTGAGCCTAAATCCACTTCTTTCTGACCCAAAATGCAATCCTGACCCTAAGCTTAACTCTAAACCACGATTCTAGGAACACTAACCCTAACTCTAAGCGTAACGAATTCTAACCATAACTCTAACACTAAATGTGCTCGATTCTAACCCCAACACTAACTCGTCAATTTCAACACTAACCCTAGGCCTAAATGCACTCCGTTGTGACCTAAAATGGAATCCTGACCCTAAGCCTAACTCTAAACCTCGATTCCACGAACACTAACCATAACTCTAACCCTAACGAATTCTAACCATAACTCTAACCCTAAATGTTCTCGATTCTAAATTTAACACTAAGTCGTCAATATCAACACTAACCCTAAGCCTAAATGCACTCCATTGTGACCTAAACTGGAATCCTGACCCTAAGCCTAACCCTAAACCGTGATTCTACTAACACAAACCCTAATCCTAAGCCTAACCCTAACAAACTCTAACCGCAAATCCAACCCTAAATGTGCTCGATTCTAACCCTAACACTAACTCGTCAATTTCAACACTAACCCTCAGCCTAAATCCACTTCTTTCTGACCCAAAATGCAATCCTGACCCTAAACTTAACTCTAAACCACGATCCTAGAAACACTAACCCTAACTCTAAGTGTAACGAATTCTAACCATAACTCTAACCCTAAATGTTCTCGATTCTAAACTTAACACTCATTCGTCAATTTCAACACTAACTTTAAGTCTAAATGCACTCGATGCTGACCCAAAATGCAATCCTGACACTAAGCCTAACACTAAACCTCGATTTTCTGAACACAAACCTTAACTCTAACCATAACGAATTCTAACCATAACTCTAAACCTAAATGTGCTCGATTCTAACCCTAACACTAACTCGTCAATTTCAACACTAACCCTAAGCCTAAATGCACTTGATTCTGACCCAAAATGCAATCCTGACCCTAAGGGTAACCCTAAACCTCGATACTACGAACACAAACCCTAATCCTAACCCTAACCCTAACGAATTCTCACCGTAACTCTAACCCTAAATGTGCTCGATTCTAACCCTAACACTAACTCGTCAATTTCAACACTGCCCCTAAGTCTAAATGCACTTCTTTCTGACCCTAAATGCAATCCTGACCCTAAGCCCAACTCAAAACCACTATTCTACGAACACTAACCCTAACTCTAGCCCTAACGAATTCTAACGATAACTCTAACACTATTTGTGCTCGATTCTAACCATAACACTAATTCTTCAATATCAACACTAATCCTAAGGCTAAATGCCCTCAATTCTGACCCAAAATGCAATCCTGGCACTAAGCCTAACCCTAAACCTCGATTCTGAGAACACAAACCCTAATCATAACCCTAACCCTAACGAATTCTAACCGTACCTCTAACCCTAAATGTGCTCGATTCTAACCCTAACACTAACTCGTCAATTTCAACACTAACCCTAAGCCTAAATTCACACCATTGTGACCCAAAATGCAATCCTGACCCTAAGCCTAACTCTAAACCTCGATTCTAGGAACACTAAACCTAACTCTAACCCTAACGAATTCTAACCATAACTCTAACCCTAAATGTTCTCAATTCTAAACTTAACACTAAGTCGTCAATTTCAACACTAATCCTAAGCCTAAATGCACTCGATGCTGACCCAAAATGCAATCCTGGCACTCAGCCAAACACTAAACCTCGATTTTCTGAACACAAACGTTAAATCCTACCATAACGATTTCTAACCATAACTCAAACCCTAAATGTGCCCGATTCTAACCCTAACACTAAGTCGTCAATATCAACACGAATCCTAAGCCTAAATGCACTCGATTCTGACCCAAAATGTAATCCTGGCACTAAGCCTGCCCCTAAACCTCGATTTTATGAAAACAAACCTTAACTCTAACCACAGCGAATTCTAACCATAACTGAAACCCTAAATGTGATCCATTCTAACCCTAACACTAACTCGTCAATTTCAACACTGAACCTCAGCCTAAATGCAATTCATTCTGACGCAAAATGCAATCCTGACCCTAAGCCAAACCCTAAACCTCGATTCTATGAACATAAACCCTAATCCTAACCCTAACCCTAACGAATTGTAACCATAACTCTAACCCTAAATGTGCTCGATTCTAACCCTCACACTAATTCGTCAATTTCAACACTAACCCTAAGCCTAAATGTACTTGATTCTGACCCAAAATGCAATCCTGATCCTAAGCCTAACCCTAAATCTCGATTCTACGAACACAAACCCTAATCG
This sequence comes from Notamacropus eugenii, assembly GCF_028372415.1. Lineage (NCBI taxonomy): Eukaryota > Metazoa > Chordata > Mammalia > Diprotodontia > Macropodidae > Notamacropus > Notamacropus eugenii. The sequence goes on along the minus strand of NC_092877.1, from coordinate 167,815,543 downwards.
TAACCCTAACCCTAACGAATTATAACCATAAATCTAACAACAAATGTGCTCGATTCTAACCCTAACACTAACTCGTCAATTTCAACACTAACCCTGAGCCTAAATCCACTTCTTTCTGACCCAAAATGCAATCCTGACCCTAAGCTTAACTCTAAACCACGATTCTAGGAACACTAACCCTAACTCTAAGCGTAACGAATTCTAACCATAACTCTAACACTAAATGTGCTCGATTCTAACCCTAACACTAACTCTTCAATTTCAACACTAACCCTAAGCCTAAATGCACTCCGTTGTGACCTAAAATGGAATCCTCACCCTAAGCCTAACTCTAAACCTCGATTCCACGAACACTAACCATAACTCTAACCCTAACGAATTCTAACCATAACTCTAACCCTAAATGTTCTCGATTCTAAATTTAACACTAAGTCGTCAATATCAACACTAATCCTAAGCCTAAATGCACTCAATTCTGACCGAAAATGCAATCCTGGCACTAAGCCTGCCCCTAAACCTCGATTTTACGAACACAAAGCTTAACTCTAACCACAGCGAATTCTAACCATAACTGAAACCCTAAATGTGATCCATTCTAACCCTAAGACTAACTCGTCAATTTCTACACTAAACCTCAGCCTAAATGCACTTCATTCTGACCCAAAATGCAATTCGGACCCTAAGCCTAACCATAAACCTCGATTCTACGAAGACAAACCCTAATCCTAACCCTAACCCTAACGAATTAAAACCATAACTCTAACCCTAAATGTGCTCGATTCTAACCCTAACACTAATTCGTCGATTTCAACACTAATCCTAAGACTAAATGCACTCCGTTGTGACCTAAAATGGAATCCTGACCCTAAGCCTAACTCTAGACCTCGTTTTTAGGAACACAAACCTTAACTCTAACCACAGCTAATTCTAACCATAACTGAAAACCTAAATGTGATCGATTATAACTGTAACACTAACTCGTCAATTTCAACACTAACCCTAAGCCTAAATGCACTCCATTCTGACCTAAAATGGAATCCTGACCCTAAGCCTAACCCTAAACCACGATTCTACGAGCACAAACCTTAATCCTAACCCTAACCCTAAGGAATTAAAACCATAACTCTAACCCTAAATGTGCTCGATTCTAACCCTAACACTAACTCGTGAATTTCAACACTACCCCTAAGACTAAATGCACTTCTTTCTGACCCAAAATGCAATCCTGACCCTAAGGGTAACCCTAAACCTCGATACTACGAACACAAACCCTAATCCTAACCCTAACCCTAACGAATTCTCACCGTAACTCTAACCCTAAATGTGCTCGATTCTAACCCTAACACTAACTCGTCAATTTCAACACTGCCCCTAAGTCTAAATGCACTTCTTTCTGACCCTAAATGCAATCCTGACCCTAAGCCCAACTCAAAACTACTATTCTACGAACACTAACCCTAACTCTAGCCCTAACGAATTCTAACGATAACTCTAACACTATTTGTGCTCGATTCTAACCATAACACTAATTCTTCAATATCAACACTAATCCTAAGGCTAAATGCCCTCAATTCTGACCCAAAATGCAATCCTGGCACTAAGCCTAACCCTAAACCTCGATTCTACGAACAGAAACCCTAATCCTAAAAATAACCCTAACAAATTCTAACCGTAACTCCAACCCTAAATGTGCTCGATTCTAACGCTAACACTAACTCGTCAATTTCAACACTAACCCTGAGCCTAAATCCACTTCTTTCTGACCCAAAATGCAATCCTGACCCTAAGCTTAACTCTAAACCACGATTCTAGGAACACTAACCCTAACTCTAAGCGTAACGAATTCTAACCATAACTCTAACACTAAATGTGCTCGATTCTAACCCCAACACTAACTCGTCAATTTCAACACTAACCCTAGGCCTAAATGCACTCCGTTGTGACCTAAAATGGAATCCTGACCCTAAGCCTAACTCTAAACCTCGATTCCACGAACACTAACCATAACTCTAACCCTAACGAATTCTAACCATAACTCTAACCCTAAATGTTCTCGATTCTAAATTTAACACTAAGTCGTCAATATCAACACTAACCCTAAGCCTAAATGCACTCCATTGTGACCTAAACTGGAATCCTGACCCTAAGCCTAACCCTAAACCGTGATTCTACTAACACAAACCCTAATCCTAAGCCTAACCCTAACAAACTCTAACCGCAAATCCAACCCTAAATGTGCTCGATTCTAACCCTAACACTAACTCGTCAATTTCAACACTAACCCTCAGCCTAAATCCACTTCTTTCTGACCCAAAATGCAATCCTGACCCTAAACTTAACTCTAAACCACGATCCTAGAAACACTAACCCTAACTCTAAGTGTAACGAATTCTAACCATAACTCTAACCCTAAATGTTCTCGATTCTAAACTTAACACTCATTCGTCAATTTCAACACTAACTTTAAGTCTAAATGCACTCGATGCTGACCCAAAATGCAATCCTGACACTAAGCCTAACACTAAACCTCGATTTTCTGAACACAAACCTTAACTCTAACCATAACGAATTCTAACCATAACTCTAAACCTAAATGTGCTCGATTCTAACCCTAACACTAACTCGTCAATTTCAACACTAACCCTAAGCCTAAATGCACTTGATTCTGACCCAAAATGCAATCCTGACCCTAAGGGTAACCCTAAACCTCGATACTACGAACACAAACCCTAATCCTAACCCTAACCCTAACGAATTCTCACCGTAACTCTAACCCTAAATGTGCTCGATTCTAACCCTAACACTAACTCGTCAATTTCAACACTGCCCCTAAGTCTAAATGCACTTCTTTCTGACCCTAAATGCAATCCTGACCCTAAGCCCAACTCAAAACCACTATTCTACGAACACTAACCCTAACTCTAGCCCTAACGAATTCTAACGATAACTCTAACACTATTTGTGCTCGATTCTAACCATAACACTAATTCTTCAATATCAACACTAATCCTAAGGCTAAATGCCCTCAATTCTGACCCAAAATGCAATCCTGGCACTAAGCCTAACCCTAAACCTCGATTCTACGAACAGAAACCCTAATCCTAAAAATAACCCTAACAAATTCTAACCGTAACTCCAACCCTAAATGTTCTCGATTCTAAATTTAACACTAAGTCGTCAATATCAACACTAATCCTAAGCCTAAATGCACTCAATTCTGACCGAAAATGCAATCCTGGCACTAAGCCTGCCCCTAAACCTCGATTTTACGAACACAAAGCTTAACTCTAACCACAGCGAATTCTAACCATAACTGAAACCCTAAATGTGATCCATTCTAACCCTAAGACTAACTCGTCAATTTCTACACTAAACCTCAGCCTAAATGCACTTCATTCTGACCCAAAATGCAATTCGGACCCTAAGCCTAACCATAAACCTCGATTCTACGAACACAAACCCTAATCCTAACCCTAACCCTAACGAATTAAAACCATAACTCTAACCCTAAATGTGCTCGATTCTAACCCTAACACTAATTCGTCAATTTCAACACTAATCCTAAGACTAAATGCACTCCGTTGTGACCTAAAATGGAATCCTGACCCTAAGCCTAACTCTAGACCTCGTTTTTAGGAACACAAACCTTAACTCTAACCACAGCTAATTCTAACCATAACTGAAAACCTAAATGTGATCGATTATAACCGTAACACTAACTCGTCAATTTCAACACTAACCCTAAGCCTAAATGCACTCCATTCTGACCTAAAATGGAATCCTGACCCTAAGCTTAACCCTAAACCACGATTCTACGAGCACAAACCTTAATCCTAACCCTAACCCTAAGGAATTAAAACCATAACTCTAACCCTAAATGTGCTCGATTCTAACCCTAACACTAACTCGTGAATTTCAACACTACCCCTAAGACTAAATGCACTTCTTTCTGACCCAAAATGCAATCCTGACCCTAAGCCCAACTCAAAACCACGTTTCTACGAACACTAACCCTAACTCTAACCTTCACGAATTCTAACCTCGACTCTAACCCTAAATGGGCTCGATTCTAACCCTAACACTAACTCGACAATTTCCACACTAACCCTAAGCCTAAATGCACTCCATTGTGACCTAAACTGGAATCCTGACCCTAAGCCTAACCCTAAACCGCGATTCTACTAACACAAACCCTAATCCTAAGCCTAACCCTAACAAACTCTAACCGCAACTCCAACCCTAAATGTGCTCGATTCTAACCCTAACACTAACTCGTCAATTTCAACACTAACCCTCAGCCTAAATCCACTTCTTTCTGACCCAAAATGCAATCCTGACCCTAAGCTTAACTCTAAAACACGATTCTGGGAACACTAACCCTAACTCTAAGTGTAACGAATTCTAACGATAACTCTAACCCTAAATGTGTTCGATTCTAACCCTAACACTTACTGGTCAATTTCAACACTAACCCCAAGCCTAAATGCACTCCGTTGTGACCTAAAATGGAATCCTGACCCTAAGCCTAACCCTAAACCTCGATTCTACGAACAGAAACCCTAATCCTAAAAATAACCCTAACAAATTCTAACCGTAACTCCAACCCTAAATGTGCTCGATTCTAACGCTAACACTAACTCGTCAATTTCAACACTAACCCTGAGCCTAAATCCACTTCTTTCTGACCCAAAATGCAATCCTGACCCTAAGCTTAACTCTAAACCACGATTCTAGGAACACTAACCCTAACTCTAAGCGTAACGAATTCTAACCATAACTCTAACACTAAATGTGCTCGATTCTAACCCCAACACTAACTCGTCAATTTCAACACTAACCCTAGGCCTAAATGCACTCCGTTGTGACCTAAAATGGAATCCTGACCCTAAGCCTAACTCTAAACCTCGATTCCACGAACACTAACCATAACTCTAACCCTAACGAATTCTAACCATAACTCTAACCCTAAATGTTCTCGATTCTAAATTTAACACTAAGTCGTCAATATCAACACTAACCCTAAGCCTAAATGCACTCCATTGTGACCTAAACTGGAATCCTGACCCTAAGCCTAACCCTAAACCGTGATTCTACTAACACAAACCCTAATCCTAAGCCTAACCCTAACAAACTCTAACCGCAAATCCAACCCTAAATGTGCTCGATTCTAACCCTAACACTAACTCGTCAATTTCAACACTAACCCTCAGCCTAAATCCACTTCTTTCTGACCCAAAATGCAATCCTGACCCTAAACTTAACTCTAAACCACGATCCTAGAAACACTAACCCTAACTCTAAGTGTAACGAATTCTAACCATAACTCTAACCCTAAATGTTCTCGATTCTAAACTTAACACTCATTCGTCAATTTCAACACTAACTTTAAGTCTAAATGCACTCGATGCTGACCCAAAATGCAATCCTGACACTAAGCCTAACACTAAACCTCGATTTTCTGAACACAAACCTTAACTCTAACCATAACGAATTCTAACCATAACTCTAAACCTAAATGTGCTCGATTCTAACCCTAACACTAACTCGTCAATTTCAACACTAACCCTAAGCCTAAATGCACTTGATTCTGACCCAAAATGCAATCCTGACCCTAAGGGTAACCCTAAACCTCGATACTACGAACACAAACCCTAATCCTAACCCTAACCCTAACGAATTCTCACCGTAACTCTAACCCTAAATGTGCTCGATTCTAACCCTAACACTAACTCGTCAATTTCAACACTGCCCCTAAGTCTAAATGCACTTCTTTCTGACCCTAAATGCAATCCTGACCCTAAGCCCAACTCAAAACCACTATTCTACGAACACTAACCCTAACTCTAGCCCTAACGAATTCTAACGATAACTCTAACACTATTTGTGCTCGATTCTAACCATAACACTAATTCTTCAATATCAACACTAATCCTAAGGCTAAATGCCCTCAATTCTGACCCAAAATGCAATCCTGGCACTAAGCCTAACCCTAAACCTCGATTCTGAGAACACAAACCCTAATCATAACCCTAACCCTAACGAATTCTAACCGTACCTCTAACCCTAAATGTGCTCGATTCTAACCCTAACACTAACTCGTCAATTTCAACACTAACCCTAAGCCTAAATTCACACCATTGTGACCCAAAATGCAATCCTGACCCTAAGCCTAACTCTAAACCTCGATTCTAGGAACACTAAACCTAACTCTAACCCTAACGAATTCTAACCATAACTCTAACCCTAAATGTTCTCAATTCTAAACTTAACACTAAGTCGTCAATTTCAACACTAATCCTAAGCCTAAATGCACTCGATGCTGACCCAAAATGCAATCCTGGCACTCAGCCAAACACTAAACCTCGATTTTCTGAACACAAACGTTAAATCCTACCATAACGATTTCTAACCATAACTCAAACCCTAAATGTGCCCGATTCTAACCCTAACACTAAGTCGTCAATATCAACACGAATCCTAAGCCTAAATGCACTCGATTCTGACCCAAAATGTAATCCTGGCACTAAGCCTGCCCCTAAACCTCGATTTTATGAAAACAAACCTTAACTCTAACCACAGCGAATTCTAACCATAACTGAAACCCTAAATGTGATCCATTCTAACCCTAACACTAACTCGTCAATTTCAACACTGAACCTCAGCCTAAATGCAATTCATTCTGACGCAAAATGCAATCCTGACCCTAAGCCAAACCCTAAACCTCGATTCTATGAACATAAACCCTAATCCTAACCCTAACCCTAACGAATTGTAACCATAACTCTAACCCTAAATGTGCTCGATTCTAACCCTCACACTAATTCGTCCATTTCAACACTAACCCTAAGCCTAAATGTACTTGATTCTGACCCAAAATGCAATCCTGATCCTAAGCCTAACCCTAAATCTCGATTCTACGAACACAAACCCTAATCGTAACCCTAACCCTAACGAATTATAACCATAAATCTAACAACAAATGTGCTCGATTCTAACCCTAACACTAACTCGTCAATTTCAACACTAACCCTGAGCCTAAATCCACTTCTTTCTGACCCAAAATGCAATCCTGACCCTAAGCTTAACTCTAAATCACGATTCTAGGAACACTAACCCTAACTCTAAGCGTAACGAATTCTAACCATAACTCTAACACTAAATGTGCTCGATTCTAACCCTAACACTAACTCGTCAATTTCAACACTAACCCTAAGCCTAAATGCACTCCGTTGTGACCTAAAATGGAATCCTGACCCTAAGCCTAACTCTAAACCTCGATTCCACGAACACTAACCATAACTCTAACCCTAACGAATTCTAACCATAACTCTAACCCTAAATGTTCTCGATTCTAAATTTAACACTAAGTCGTCAATATCAACACTAATCCTAAGCCTAAATGCACTCAATTCTGACCGAAAATGCAATCCTGGCACTAAGCCTGCCCCTAAACCTCGATTTTACGAACACAAAGCTTAACTCTAACCACAGCGAATTCTAACCATAACTGAAACCCTAAATGTGATCCATTCTAACCCTAAGACTAACTCGTCAATTTCTACACTAAACCTCAGCCTAAATGCACTTCATTCTGACCCAAAATGCAATTCGGACCCTAAGCCTAACCATAAACCTCGATTCTACGAACACAAACCCTAATCCTAACCCTAACCCTAACGAATTAAAACCATAACTCTAACCCTAAATGTGCTCGATTCTAACCCTAACACTAATTCGTCGATTTCAACACTAATCCTAAGACTAAATGCACTCCGTTGTGACCTAAAATGGAATCCTGACCCTAAGCCTAACTCTAGACCTCGTTTTTAGGAACACAAACCTTAACTCTAACCACAGCTAATTCTAACCATAACTGAAAACCTAAATGTGATCGATTATAACCGTAACACTAACTCGTCAATTTCAACACTAACCCTAAGCCTAAATGCACTCCATTCTGACCTAAAATGGAATCCTGACCCTAAGCCTAACCCTAAACCACGATTCTACGAGCACAAACCTTAATCCTAACCCTAACCCTAAGGAATTAAAACCATAACTCTAACCCTAAATGTGCTCGATTCTAACCCTAACACTAACTCGTGAATTTCAACACTACCCCTAAGACTAAATGCACTTCTTTCTGACCCAAAATGCAATCCTGACCCTAAGGGTAACCCTAAACCTCGATACTACGAACACAAACCCTAATCCTAACCCTAACCCTAACGAATTCTCACCGTAACTCTAACCCTAAATGTGCTCGATTCTAACCCTAACACTAACTCGTCAATTTCAACACTGCCCCTAAGTCTAAATGCACTTCTTTCTGACCCTAAATGCAATCCTGACCCTAAGCCCAACTCAAAACTACTATTCTACGAACACTAACCCTAACTCTAGCCCTAACGAATTCTAACGATAACTCTAACACTATTTGTGCTCGATTCTAACCATAACACTAATTCTTCAATATCAACACTAATCCTAAGGCTAAATGCCCTCAATTCTGACCCAAAATGCAATCCTGGCACTAAGCCTAACCCTAAACCTCGATTCTACGAACAGAAACCCTAATCCTAAAAATAACCCTAACAAATTCTAACCGTAACTCCAACCCTAAATGTGCTCGATTCTAACGCTAACACTAACTCGTCAATTTCAACACTAACCCTGAGCCTAAATCCACTTCTTTCTGACCCAAAATGCAATCCTGACCCTAAGCTTAACTCTAAACCACGATTCTAGGAACACTAACCCTAACTCTAAGCGTAACGAATTCTAACCATAACTCTAACACTAAATGTGCTCGATTCTAACCCCAACACTAACTCGTCAATTTCAACACTAACCCTAGGCCTAAATGCACTCCGTTGTGACCTAAAATGGAATCCTGACCCTAAGCCTAACTCTAAACCTCGATTCCACGAACACTAACCATAACTCTAACCCTAACGAATTCTAACCATAACTCTAACCCTAAATGTTCTCGATTCTAAATTTAACACTAAGTCGTCAATATCAACACTAACCCTAAGCCTAAATGCACTCCATTGTGACCTAAACTGGAATCCTGACCCTAAGCCTAACCCTAAACCGTGATTCTACTAACACAAACCCTAATCCTTAGCCTAACCCTAACAAACTCTAACCGCAAATCCAACCCTAAATGTGCTCGATTCTAACCCTAACACTAACTCGTCAATTTCAACACTAACCCTCAGCCTAAATCCACTTCTTTCTGACCCAAAATGCAATCCTGACCCTAAACTTAACTCTAAACCACGATCCTAGAAACACTAACCCTAACTCTAAGTGTAACGAATTCTAACCATAACTCTAACCCTAAATGTTCTCGATTCTAAACTTAACACTCATTCGTCAATTTCAACACTAACTTTAAGTCTAAATGCACTCGATGCTGACCCAAAATGCAATCCTGACACTAAGCCTAACACTAAACCTCGATTTTCTGAACACAAACCTTAACTCTAACCACAGCTAATTCTAACCATAACTCTAAACCTAAATGTGCTCGATTCTAACCCTAACACTAACTCGTCAATTTCAACACTAACCCTAAGCCTAAATGCACTTGATTCTGACCCAAAATGCAATCCTGACCCTAAGGGTAACCCTAAACCTCGATACTACGAACACAAACCCTAATCCTAACCCTAACCCTAACGAATTCTCACCGTAACTCTAACCCTAAATGTGCTCGATTCTAACCCTAACACTAACTCGTCAATTTCAACACTGCCCCTAAGTCTAAATGCACTTCTTTCTGACCCTAAATGCAATCCTGACCCTAAGCCCAACTCAAAACCACTATTCTACGAACACTAACCCTAACTCTAGCCCTAACGAATTCTAACGATAACTCTAACACTATTTGTGCTCGATTCTAACCATAACACTAATTCTTCAATATCAACACTAATCCTAAGGCTAAATGCCCTCAATTCTGACCCAAAATGCAATCCTGGCACTAAGCCTAACCCTAAACCTCGATTCTACGAACAGAAACCCTAATCCTAAAAATAACCCTAACAAATTCTAACCGTAACTCCAACCCTAAATGTGCTCGATTCTAACGCTAACACTAACTCGTCAATTTCAACACTAACCCTGAGCCTAAATCCACTTATTTCTGACCCAAAATGCAATCCTGACCCTAAGCTTAACTCTAAACCACGATTCTAGGAACACTAACCCTAACTCTAAGCGTAACGAATTCTAACCATAACTCTAACACTAAATGTGCTCGATTCTAACCCCAACACTAACTCGTCAATTTCAACACTAACCCTAGGCCTAAATGCACTCCGTTGTGACCTAAAATGGAATCCTGACCCTAAGCCTAACTCTAAACCTCGATTCCACGAACACTAACCATAACTCTAACCCTAACGAATTCTAACCATAACTCTAACCCTAAATGTTCTCGATTCTAAATTTAACACTAAGTCGTCAATATCAACACTAACCCTAAGCCTAAATGCACTCCATTGTGACCTAAACTGGAATCCTGACCCTAAGCCTAACCCTAAACCGTGATTCTACTAACACAAACCCTAATCCTAAGCCTAACCCTAACAAACTCTAACCGCAAATCCAACCCTAAATGTGCTCGATTCTAACCCTAACACTAACTCGTCAATTTCAACACTAACCCTCAGCCTAAATCCACTTCTTTCTGACCCAAAATGCAATCCTGACCCTAAACTTAACTCTAAACCACGATCCTAGAAACACTAACCCTAACTCTAAGTGTAACGAATTCTAACCATAACTCTAACCCTAAATGTTCTCGATTCTAAACTTAACACTCATTCGTCAATTTCAACACTAACTTTAAGTCTAAATGCACTCGATGCTGACCCAAAATGCAATCCTGACACTAAGCCTAACACTAAACCTCGATTTTCTGAACACAAACCTTAACTCTAACCATAACGAATTCTAACCATAACTCTAAACCTAAATGTGCTCGATTCTAACCCTAACACTAACTCGTCAATTTCAACACTAACCCTAAGCCTAAATGCACTTGATTCTGACCCAAAATGCAATCCTGACCCTAAGGGTAACCCTAAACCTCGATACTACGAACACAAACCCTAATCCTAACCCTAACCCTAACGAATTCTCACCGTAACTCTAACCCTAAATGTGCTCGATTCTAACCCTAACACTAACTCGTCAATTTCAACACTGCCCCTAAGTCTAAATGCACTTCTTTCTGACCCTAAATGCAATCCTGACCCTAAGCCCAACTCAAAACCACTATTCTACGAACACTAACCCTAACTCTAGCCCTAACGAATTCTAACGATAACTCTAACACTATTTGTGCTCGATTCTAACCATAACACTAATTCTTCAATATCAACACTAATCCTAAGGCTAAATGCCCTCAATTCTGACCCAAAATGCAATCCTGGCACTAAGCCTAACCCTAAACCTCGATTCTGAGAACACAAACCCTAATCATAACCCTAACCCTAACGAATTCTAACCGTACCTCTAACCCTAAATGTGCTCGATTCTAACCCTAACACTAACTCGTCAATTTCAACACTAACCCTAAGCCTAAATTCACACCATTGTGACCCAAAATGCAATCCTGACCCTAAGCCTAACTCTAAACCTCGATTCTAGGAACACTAAACCTAACTCTAACCCTAACGAATTCTAACCATAACTCTAACCCTAAATGTTCTCAATTCTAAACTTAACACTAAGTCGTCAATTTCAACACTAATCCTAAGCCTAAATGCACTCGATGCTGACCCAAAATGCAATCCTGGCACTCAGCCAAACACTAAACCTCGATTTTCTGAACACAAACGTTAAATCCTACCATAACGATTTCTAACCATAACTCAAACCCTAAATGTGCCCGATTCTAACCCTAACACTAAGTCGTCAATATCAACACGAATCCTAAGCCTAAATGCACTCGATTCTGACCCAAAATGTAATCCTGGCACTAAGCCTGCCCCTAAACCTCGATTTTATGAAAACAAACCTTAACTCTAACCACAGCGAATTCTAACCATAACTGAAACCCTAAATGTGATCCATTCTAACCCTAACACTAACTCGTCAATTTCAACACTGAACCTCAGCCTAAATGCAATTCATTCTGACGCAAAATGCAATCCTGACCCTAAGCCAAACCCTAAACCTCGATTCTATGAACATAAACCCTAATCCTAACCCTAACCCTAACGAATTGTAACCATAACTCTAACCCTAAATGTGCTCGATTCTAACCCTCACACTAATTCGTCAATTTCAACACTAACCCTAAGCCTAAATGTACTTGATTCTGACCCAAAATGCAATCCTGATCCTAAGCCTAACCCTAAATCTCGATTCTACGAACACAAACCCTAATCGTAACCCTAACCCTAACGAATTATAACCATAAATCTAACAACAAATGTGCTCGATTCTAACCCTAACACTAACTCGTCAATTTCAACACTAACCCTAAGCCTAAATGCACTCCGTTGTGACCTAAAATGGAATCCTCACCCTAAGCCTAACTCTAAACCTCGATTCCACGAACACTAACCATAACTCTAACCCTAACGAATTCTAACCTAACTCTAACCCTAAATGTTCTCGATTCTAAATTTAACACTAAGTCGTCAATATCAACACTAATCCTAAGCCTAAATGCACTCAATTCTGACCGAAAATGCAATCCTGGCACTAAGCCTGCCCCTAAACCTCGATTTTACGAACACAAAGCTTAACTCTAAATCACAGCGAATTCTAACCATAACTGAAACCCTAAATGTGATCCATTCTAACCCTAAGACTAACTCGTCAATTTCTACACTAAACCTCAGCCTAAATGCACTTCATTCTGACCCAAAATGCAATTCGGACCCTAAGCCTAACCATAAACCTCGATTCTACGAACACAAACCCTAATCCTAACCCTAACCCTAACGAATTAAAACCATAACTCTAACCCTAAATGTGCTCGATTCTAACCCTAACACTAATTCGTCAATTTCAACACTAATCCTAAGACTAAATGCACTCCGTTGTGACCTAAAATGGAATCCTGACCCTAAGCCTAACTCTAGACCTCGTTTTTAGGAACACAAACCTTAACTCTAACCACAGCTAATTCTAACCATAACTGAAAACCTAAATGTGATCGATTATAACCGTAACACTAACTCGTCAATTTCAACACTAACCCTAAGCCTAAATGCACTCCATTCTGACCTAAAATGGAATCCTGACCCTAAGCCTAACCCTAAACCACGATTCTACGAGCACAAACCTTAATCCTAACCCTAACCCTAAGGAATTAAAACCATAACTCTAACCCTAAATGTGCTCGATTCTAACCCTAACACTAACTCGTGAATTTCAACACTACCCCTAAGACTAAATGCACTTCTTTCTGACCCAAAATGCAATCCTGACCCTAAGCCCAACTCAAAACCACGTTTCTACGAACACTAACCCTAACTCTAACCTTCACGAATTCTAACCTCGACTCTAACCCTAAATGGGCTCGATTCTAACCCTAACACTAACTCGACAATTTCCACACTAACCCTAAGCCTAAATGCACTCCATTGTGACCTAAACTGGAATCCTGACCCTAAGCCTAACCCTAAACCGCGATTCTACTAACACAAACCCTAATCCTAAGCCTAACCCTAACAAACTCTAACCGCAACTCCAACCCTAAATGTGCTCGATTCTAACCCTAACACTAACTCGTCAATTTCAACACTAACCCTCAGCCTAAATCCACTTCTTTCTGACCCAAAATGCAATCCTGACCCTAAGCTTAACTCTAAAACACGATTCTGGGAACACTAACCCTAACTCTAAGTGTAACGAATTCTAACGATAACTCTAACCCTAAATGTGTTCGATTCTAACCCTAACACTTACTGGTCAATTTCAACACTAACCCCAAGCCTAAATGCACTCCGTTGTGACCTAAAATGGAATCCTGACCCTAAGCCTAACCCTAAACCTCGATTCTACGAACAGAAACCCTAATCCTAAAAATAACCCTAACAAATTCTAACCGTAACTCCAACCCTAAATGTGCTCGATTCTAACGCTAACACTAACTCGTCAATTTCAACACTAACCCTGAGCCTAAATCCACTTCTTTCTGACCCAAAATGCAATCCTGACCCTAAGCTTAACTCTAAACCACGATTCTAGGAACACTAACCCTAACTCTAAGCGTAACGAATTCTAACCATAACTCTAACACTAAATGTGCTCGATTCTAACCCCAACACTAACTCGTCAATTTCAACACTAACCCTAGGCCTAAATGCACTCCGTTGTGACCTAAAATGGAATCCTGACCCTAAGCCTAACTCTAAACCTCGATTCCACGAACACTAACCATAACTCTAACCCTAACGAATTCTAACCATAACTCTAACCCTAAATGTTCTCGATTCTAAATTTAACACTAAGTCGTCAATATCAACACTAACCCTAAGCCTAAATGCACTCCATTGTGACCTAAACTGGAATCCTGACCCTAAGCCTAACCCTAAACCGTGATTCTACTAACACAAACCCTAATCCTAAGCCTAACCCTAACAAACTCTAACCGCAAATCCAACCCTAAATGTGCTCGATTCTAACCCTAACACTAACTCGTCAATTTCAACACTAACCCTCAGCCTAAATCCACTTCTTTCTGACCCAAAATGCAATCCTGACCCTAAACTTAACTCTAAACCACGATCCTAGAAACACTAACCCTAACTCTAAGTGTAACGAATTCTAACCATAACTCTAACCCTAAATGTTCTCGATTCTAAACTTAACACTCATTCGTCAATTTCAACACTAACTTTAAGTCTAAATGCACTCGATGCTGACCCAAAATGCAATCCTGACACTAAGCCTAACACTAAACCTCGATTTTCTGAACACAAACCTTAACTCTAACCATAACGAATTCTAACCATAACTCTAAACCTAAATGTGCTCGATTCTAACCCTAACACTAACTCGTCAATTTCAACACTAACCCTAAGCCTAAATGCACTTGATTCTGACCCAAAATGCAATCCTGACCCTAAGGGTAACCCTAAACCTCGATACTACGAACACAAACCCTAATCCTAACCCTAACCCTAACGAATTCTCACCGTAACTCTAACCCTAAATGTGCTCGATTCTAACCCTAACACTAACTCGTCAATTTCAACACTGCCCCTAAGTCTAAATGCACTTCTTTCTGACCCTAAATGCAATCCTGACCCTAAGCCCAACTCAAAACCACTATTCTACGAACACTAACCCTAACTCTAGCCCTAACGAATTCTAACGATAACTCTAACACTATTTGTGCTCGATTCTAACCATAACACTAATTCTTCAATATCAACACTAATCCTAAGGCTAAATGCCCTCAATTCTGACCCAAAATGCAATCCTGGCACTAAGCCTAACCCTAAACCTCGATTCTGAGAACACAAACCCTAATCATAACCCTAACCCTAACGAATTCTAACCGTACCTCTAACCCTAAATGTGCTCGATTCTAACCCTAACACTAACTCGTCAATTTCAACACTAACCCTAAGCCTAAATTCACACCATTGTGACCCAAAATGCAATCCTGACCCTAAGCCTAACTCTAAACCTCGATTCTAGGAACACTAAACCTAACTCTAACCCTAACGAATTCTAACCATAACTCTAACCCTAAATGTTCTCAATTCTAAACTTAACACTAAGTCGTCAATTTCAACACTAATCCTAAGCCTAAATGCACTCGATGCTGACCCAAAATGCAATCCTGGCACTCAGCCAAACACTAAACCTCGATTTTCTGAACACAAACGTTAAATCCTACCATAACGATTTCTAACCATAACTCAAACCCTAAATGTGCCCGATTCTAACCCTAACACTAAGTCGTCAATATCAACACGAATCCTAAGCCTAAATGCACTCGATTCTGACCCAAAATGTAATCCTGGCACTAAGCCTGCCCCTAAACCTCGATTTTATGAAAACAAACCTTAACTCTAACCACAGCGAATTCTAACCATAACTGAAACCCTAAATGTGATCCATTCTAACCCTAACACTAACTCGTCAATTTCAACACTGAACCTCAGCCTAAATGCAATTCATTCTGACGCAAAATGCAATCCTGACCCTAAGCCAAACCCTAAACCTCGATTCTATGAACATAAACCCTAATCCTAACCCTAACCCTAACGAATTGTAACCATAACTCTAACCCTAAATGTGCTCGATTCTAACCCTCACACTAATTCGTCCATTTCAACACTAACCCTAAGCCTAAATGTACTTGATTCTGACCCAAAATGCAATCCTGATCCTAAGCCTAACCCTAAATCTCGATTCTACGAACACAAACCCTAATCGTAACCCTAACCCTAACGAATTATAACCATAACTCTAACACTAAATGTGCTCGATTCTAACCCCAACACTAACTCGTCAATTTCAACACTAACCCTAGGCCTAAATGCACTCCGTTGTGACCTAAAATGGAATCCTGACCCTAAGCTTAACTCTAAACCTCGATTCCACGAACACTAACCATAACTCTAACCCTAACGAATTCTAACCATAACTCTAACCCTAAATGTTCTCGATTCTAAATTTAACACTAAGTCGTCAATATCAACACTAACCCTAAGCCTAAATGCACTCCATTGTGACCTAAACTGGAATCCTGACCCTAAGCCTAACCCTAAACCGTGATTCTACTAACACAAACCCTAATCCTAAGCCTAACCCTAACAAACTCTAACCGCAAATCCAACCCTAAATGTGCTCGATTCTAACCCTAACACTAACTCGTCAATTTCAACACTAACCCTCAGCCTAAATCCACTTCTTTCTGACCCAAAATGCAATCCTGACCCTAAACTTAACTCTAAACCACGATCCTAGAAACACTAACCCTAACTCTAAGTGTAACGAATTCTAACCATAACTCTAACCCTAAATGTTCTCGATTCTAAACTTAACACTCATTCGTCAATTTCAACACTAACTTTAAGTCTAAAT
The DNA here is from genome assembly GCF_028372415.1 of Notamacropus eugenii. Lineage (NCBI taxonomy): Eukaryota > Metazoa > Chordata > Mammalia > Diprotodontia > Macropodidae > Notamacropus > Notamacropus eugenii. Next base: position 167,798,470 of record NC_092877.1, on the reverse strand, counting down.
GCACTCGATGCTGACCCAAAATGCAATCCTGACACTAAGCCTAACACTAAACCTCGATTTTCTGAACACAAACCTTAACTCTAACCATAACGAATTCTAACCATAACTCTAAACCTAAATGTGCTCGATTCTAACCCTAACACTAACTCGTCAATTTCAACACTAACCCTAAGCCTAAATGCACTTGATTCTGACCCAAAATGCAATCCTGACCCTAAGGGTAACCCTAAACCTCGATACTACGAACACAAACCCTAATCCTAACCCTAACCCTAACGAATTCTCACCGTAACTCTAACCCTAAATGTGCTCGATTCTAACCCTAACACTAACTCGTCAATTTCAACACTGCCCCTAAGTCTAAATGCACTTCTTTCTGACCCTAAATGCAATCCTGACCCTAAGCCCAACTCAAAACCACTATTCTACGAACACTAACCCTAACTCTAGCCCTAACGAATTCTAACGATAACTCTAACACTATTTGTGCTCGATTCTAACCATAACACTAATTCTTCAATATCAACACTAATCCTAAGGCTAAATGCCCTCAATTCTGACCCAAAATGCAATCCTGGCACTAAGCCTAACCCTAAACCTCGATTCTGAGAACACAAACCCTAATCATAACCCTAACCCTAACGAATTCTAACCGTACCTCTAACCCTAAATGTGCTCGATTCTAACCCTAACACTAACTCGTCAATTTCAACACTAACCCTAAGCCTAAATTCACACCATTGTGACCCAAAATGCAATCCTGACCCTAAGCCTAACTCTAAACCTCGATTCTAGGAACACTAAACCTAACTCTAACCCTAACGAATTCTAACCATAACTCTAACCCTAAATGTTCTCAATTCTAAACTTAACACTAAGTCGTCAATTTCAACACTAATCCTAAGCCTAAATGCACTCGATGCTGACCCAAAATGCAATCCTGGCACTCAGCCAAACACTAAACCTCGATTTTCTGAACACAAACGTTAAATCCTACCATAACGATTTCTAACCATAACTCAAACCCTAAATGTGCCCGATTCTAACCCTAACACTAAGTCGTCAATATCAACACGAATCCTAAGCCTAAATGCACTCGATTCTGACCCAAAATGTAATCCTGGCACTAAGCCTGCCCCTAAACCTCGATTTTATGAAAACAAACCTTAACTCTAACCACAGCGAATTCTAACCATAACTGAAACCCTAAATGTGATCCATTCTAACCCTAACACTAACTCGTCAATTTCAACACTGAACCTCAGCCTAAATGCAATTCATTCTGACGCAAAATGCAATCCTGACCCTAAGCCAAACCCTAAACCTCGATTCTATGAACATAAACCCTAATCCTAACCCTAACCCTAACGAATTGTAACCATAACTCTAACCCTAAATGTGCTCGATTCTAACCCTCACACTAATTCGTCAATTTCAACACTAACCCTAAGCCTAAATGTACTTGATTCTGACCCAAAATGCAATCCTGATCCTAAGCCTAACCCTAAATCTCGATTCTACGAACACAAACCCTAATCGTAACCCTAACCCTAACGAATTATAACCATAAATCTAACAACAAATGTGCTCGATTCTAACCCTAACACTAACTCGTCAATTTCAACACGAATCCTAAGCCTAAATGCACTCGATTCTGACCCAAAATGTAATCCTGGCACTAAGCCTGCCCCTAAACCTCGATTTTATGAAAACAAACCTTAACTCTAACCACAGCGAATTCTAACCATAACTGAAACCCTAAATGTGATCCATTCTAACCCTAACACTAACTCGTCAATTTCAACACTGAACCTCAGCCTAAATGCAATTCATTCTGACGCAAAATGCAATCCTGACCCTAAGCCAAACCCTAAACCTCGATTCTATGAACATAAACCCTAATCCTAACCCTAACCCTAACGAATTGTAACCATAACTCTAACCCTAAATGTGCTCGATTCTAACCCTCACACTAATTCGTCCATTTCAACACTAACCCTAAGCCTAAATGTACTTGATTCTGACCCAAAATGCAATCCTGATCCTAAGCCTAACCCTAAATCTCGATTCTACGAACACAAACCCTAATCGTAACCCTAACCCTAACGAATTATAACCATAACTCTAACACTAAATGTGCTCGATTCTAACCCCAACACTAACTCGTCAATTTCAACACTAACCCTAGGCCTAAATGCACTCCGTTGTGACCTAAAATGGAATCCTGACCCTAAGCTTAACTCTAAACCTCGATTCCACGAACACTAACCATAACTCTAACCCTAACGAATTCTAACCATAACTCTAACCCTAAATGTTCTCGATTCTAAATTTAACACTAAGTCGTCAATATCAACACTAACCCTAAGCCTAAATGCACTCCATTGTGACCTAAACTGGAATCCTGACCCTAAGCCTAACCCTAAACCGTGATTCTACTAACACAAACCCTAATCCTAAGCCTAACCCTAACAAACTCTAACCGCAAATCCAACCCTAAATGTGCTCGATTCTAACCCTAACACTAACTCGTCAATTTCAACACTAACCCTCAGCCTAAATCCACTTCTTTCTGACCCAAAATGCAATCCTGACCCTAAACTTAACTCTAAACCACGATCCTAGAAACACTAACCCTAACTCTAAGTGTAACGAATTCTAACCATAACTCTAACCCTAAATGTTCTCGATTCTAAACTTAACACTCATTCGTCAATTTCAACACTAACTTTAAGTCTAAATGCACTCGATGCTGACCCAAAATGCAATCCTGACACTAAGCCTAACACTAAACCTCGATTTTCTGAACACAAACCTTAACTCTAACCATAACGAATTCTAACCATAACTCTAAACCTAAATGTGCTCGATTCTAACCCTAACACTAACTCGTCAATTTCAACACTAACCCTAAGCCTAAATGCACTTGATTCTGACCCAAAATGCAATCCTGACCCTAAGGGTAACCCTAAACCTCGATACTACGAACACAAACCCTAATCCTAACCCTAACCCTAACGAATTCTCACCGTAACTCTAACCCTAAATGTGCTCGATTCTAACCCTAACACTAACTCGTCAATTTCAACACTGCCCCTAAGTCTAAATGCACTTCTTTCTGACCCTAAATGCAATCCTGACCCTAAGCCCAACTCAAAACCACTATTCTACGAACACTAACCCTAACTCTAGCCCTAACGAATTCTAACGATAACTCTAACACTATTTGTGCTCGATTCTAACCATAACACTAATTCTTCAATATCAACACTAATCCTAAGGCTAAATGCCCTCAATTCTGACCCAAAATGCAATCCTGGCACTAAGCCTAACCCTAAACCTCGATTCTGAGAACACAAACCCTAATCATAACCCTAACCCTAACGAATTCTAACCGTACCTCTAACCCTAAATGTGCTCGATTCTAACCCTAACACTAACTCGTCAATTTCAACACTAACCCTAAGCCTAAATTCACACCATTGTGACCCAAAATGCAATCCTGACCCTAAGCCTAACTCTAAACCTCGATTCTAGGAACACTAAACCTAACTCTAACCCTAACGAATTCTAACCATAACTCTAACCCTAAATGTTCTCAATTCTAAACTTAACACTAAGTCGTCAATTTCAACACTAATCCTAAGCCTAAATGCACTCGATGCTGACCCAAAATGCAATCCTGGCACTCAGCCAAACACTAAACCTCGATTTTCTGAACACAAACGTTAAATCCTACCATAACGATTTCTAACCATAACTCAAACCCTAAATGTGCCCGATTCTAACCCTAACACTAAGTCGTCAATATCAACACGAATCCTAAGCCTAAATGCACTCGATTCTGACCCAAAATGTAATCCTGGCACTAAGCCTGCCCCTAAACCTCGATTTTATGAAAACAAACCTTAACTCTAACCACAGCGAATTCTAACCATAACTGAAACCCTAAATGTGATCCATTCTAACCCTAACACTAACTCGTCAATTTCAACACTGAACCTCAGCCTAAATGCAATTCATTCTGACGCAAAATGCAATCCTGACCCTAAGCCAAACCCTAAACCTCGATTCTATGAACATAAACCCTAATCCTAACCCTAACCCTAACGAATTGTAACCATAACTCTAACCCTAAATGTGCTCGATTCTAACCCTCACACTAATTCGTCAATTTCAACACTAACCCTAAGCCTAAATGTACTTGATTCTGACCCAAAATGCAATCCTGATCCTAAGCCTAACCCTAAATCTCGATTCTACGAACACAAACCCTAATCGTAACCCTAACCCTAACGAATTATAACCATAAATCTAACAACAAATGTGCTCGATTCTAACCCTAACACTAACTCGTCAATTTCAACACTAACCCTGAGCCTAAATCCACTTCTTTCTGACCCAAAATGCAATCCTGACCCTAAGCTTAACTCTAAACCACGATTCTAGGAACACTAACCCTAACTCTAAGCGTAGCGAATTCTAACCATAACTCTAACACTAAATGTGCTCGATTCTAACCCTAACACTAACTCGTCAATTTCAACACTAACCCTAAGCCTAAATGCACTCCGTTGTGACCTAAAATGGAATCCTCACCCTAAGCCTAACTCTAAACCTCGATTCCACGAACACTAACCATAACTCTAACCCTAACGAATTCTAACCATAACTCTAACCCTAAATGTTCTCGATTCTAAATTTAACACTAAGTCGTCAATATCAACACTAATCCTAAGCCTAAATGCACTCAATTCTGACCGAAAATGCAATCCTGGCACTAAGCCTGCCCCTAAACCTCGATTTTACGAACACAAAGCTTAACTCTAACCACAGCGAATTCTAACCATAACTGAAACCCTAAATGTGATCCATTCTAACCCTAAGACTAACTCGTCAATTTCTACACTAAACCTCAGCCTAAATGCACTTCATTCTGACCCAAAATGCAATTCGGACCCTAAGCCTAACCATAAACCTCGATTCTACGAACACAAACCCTAATCCTAACCCTAACCCTAACGAATTAAAACCATAACTCTAACCCTAAATGTGCTCGATTCTAACCCTAACACTAATTCGTCAATTTCAACACTAATCCTAAGACTAAATGCACTCCGTTGTGACCTAAAATGGAATCCTGACCCTAAGCCTAACTCTAGACCTCGTTTTTAGGAACACAAACCTTAACTCTAACCACAGCTAATTCTAACCATAACTGAAAACCTAAATGTGATCGATTATAACCGTAACACTAACTCGTCAATTTCAACACTAACCCTAAGCCTAAATGCACTCCATTCTGACCTAAAATGGAATCCTGACCCTAAGCCTAACCCTAAACCACGATTCTACGAGCACAAACCTTAATCCTAACCCTAACCCTAAGGAATTAAAACCATAACTCTAACCCTAAATGTGCTCGATTCTAACCCTAACACTAACTCGTGAATTTCAACACTACCCCTAAGACTAAATGCACTTCTTTCTGACCCAAAATGCAATCCTGACCCTAAGCCCAACTCAAAACCACGTTTCTACGAACACTAACCCTAACTCTAACCTTCACGAATTCTAACCTCGACTCTAACCCTAAATGGGCTCGATTCTAACCCTAACACTAACTCGACAATTTCCACACTAACCCTAAGCCTAAATGCACTCCATTGTGACCTAAACTGGAATCCTGACCCTAAGCCTAACCCTAAACCGCGATTCTACTAACACAAACCCTAATCCTAAGCCTAACCCTAACAAACTCTAACCGCAACTCCAACCCTAAATGTGCTCGATTCTAACCCTAACACTAACTCGTCAATTTCAACACTAACCCTCAGCCTAAATCCACTTCTTTCTGACCCAAAATGCAATCCTGACCCTAAGCTTAACTCTAAAACACGATTCTGGGAACACTAACCCTAACTCTAAGTGTAACGAATTCTAACGATAACTCTAACCCTAAATGTGTTCGATTCTAACCCTAACACTTACTGGTCAATTTCAACACTAACCCCAAGCCTAAATGCACTCCGTTGTGACCTAAAATGGAATCCTGACCCTAAGCCTAACCCTAAACCTCGATTCTACGAACAGAAACCCTAATCCTAAAAATAACCCTAACAAATTCTAACCGTAACTCCAACCCTAAATGTGCTCGATTCTAACGCTAACACTAACTCGTCAATTTCAACACTAACCCTGAGCCTAAATCCACTTCTTTCTGACCCAAAATGCAATCCTGACCCTAAGCTTAACTCTAAACCACGATTCTAGGAACACTAACCCTAACTCTAAGCGTAACGAATTCTAACCATAACTCTAACACTAAATGTGCTCGATTCTAACCCCAACACTAACTCGTCAATTTCAACACTAACCCTAGGCCTAAATGCACTCCGTTGTGACCTAAAATGGAATCCTGACCCTAAGCCTAACTCTAAACCTCGATTCCACGAACACTAACCATAACTCTAACCCTAACGAATTCTAACCATAACTCTAACCCTAAATGTTCTCGATTCTAAATTTAACACTAAGTCGTCAATATCAACACTAACCCTAAGCCTAAATGCACTCCATTGTGACCTAAACTGGAATCCTGACCCTAAGCCTAACCCTAAACCGTGATTCTACTAACACAAACCCTAATCCTAAGCCTAACCCTAACAAACTCTAACCGCAAATCCAACCCTAAATGTGCTCGATTCTAACCCTAACACTAACTCGTCAATTTCAACACTAACCCTCAGCCTAAATCCACTTCTTTCTGACCCAAAATGCAATCCTGACCCTAAACTTAACTCTAAACCACGATCCTAGAAACACTAACCCTAACTCTAAGTGTAACGAATTCTAACCATAACTCTAACCCTAAATGTTCTCGATTCTAAACTTAACACTCATTCGTCAATTTCAACACTAACTTTAAGTCTAAATGCACTCGATGCTGACCCAAAATGCAATCCTGACACTAAGCCTAACACTAAACCTCGATTTTCTGAACACAAACCTTAACTCTAACCATAACGAATTCTAACCATAACTCTAAACCTAAATGTGCTCGATTCTAACCCTAACACTAACTCGTCAATTTCAACACTGAACCTCAGCCTAAATGCAATTCATTCTGACGCAAAATGCAATCCTGACCCTAAGCCAAACCCTAAACCTCGATTCTATGAACATAAACCCTAATCCTAACCCTAACCCTAACGAATTGTAACCATAACTCTAACCCTAAATGTGCTCGATTCTAACCCTCACACTAATTCGTCCATTTCAACACTAACCCTAAGCCTAAATGTACTTGATTCTGACCCAAAATGCAATCCTGATCCTAAGCCTAACCCTAAATCTCGATTCTACGAACACAAACCCTAATCGTAACCCTAACCCTAACGAATTATAACCATAAATCTAACAACAAATGTGCTCGATTCTAACCCTAACACTAACTCGTCAATTTCAACACTAACCCTGAGCCTAAATCCACTTCTTTCTGACCCAAAATGCAATCCTGACCCTAAGCTTAACTCTAAACCACGATTCTAGGAACACTAACCCTAACTCTAAGCGTAACGAATTCTAACCATAACTCTAACACTAAATGTGCTCGATTCTAACCCTAACACTAACTCGTCAATTTCAACACTAACCCTAAGCCTAAATGCACTCCGTTGTGACCTAAAATGGAATCCTCACCCTAAGCCTAACTCTAAACCTCGATTCCACGAACACTAACCATAACTCTAACCCTAACGAATTCTAACCATAACTCTAACCCTAAATGTTCTCGATTCTAAATTTAACACTAAGTCGTCAATATCAACACTAATCCTAAGCCTAAATGCACTCAATTCTGACCGAAAATGCAATCCTGGCACTAAGCCTGCCCCTAAACCTCGATTTTACGAACACAAAGCTTAACTCTAACCACAGCGAATTCTAACCATAACTGAAACCCTAAATGTGATCCATTCTAACCCTAAGACTAACTCGTCAATTTCTACACTAAACCTCAGCCTAAATGCACTTCATTCTGACCCAAAATGCAATTCGGACCCTAAGCCTAACCATAAACCTCGATTCTACGAACACAAACCCTAATCCTAACCCTAACCCTAACGAATTAAAACCATAACTCTAACCCTAAATGTGCTCGATTCTAACCCTAACACTAATTCGTCAATTTCAACACTAATCCTAAGACTAAATGCACTCCGTTGTGACCTAAAATGGAATCCTGACCCTAAGCCTAACTCTAGACCTCGTTTTTAGGAACACAAACCTTAACTCTAACCACAGCTAATTCTAACCATAACTGAAAACCTAAATGTGATCGATTATAACCGTAACACTAACTCGTCAATTTCAACACTAACCCTAAGCCTAAATGCACTCCATTCTGACCTAAAATGGAATCCTGACCCTAAGCCTAACCCTAAACCACGATTCTACGAGCACAAACCTTAATCCTAACCCTAACCCTAAGGAATTAAAACCATAACTCTAACCCTAAATGTGCTCGATTCTAAGCCTAACACTAACTCGTGAATTTCAACACTACCCCTAAGACTAAATGCACTTCTTTCTGACCCAAAATGCAATCCTGACCCTAAGCCCAACTCAAAACCACGTTTCTACGAACACTAACCCTAACTCTAACCTTCACGAATTCTAACCTCGACTCTAACCCTAAATGGGCTCGATTCTAACCCTAACACTAACTCGACAATTTCCACACTAACCCTAAGCCTAAATGCACTCCATTGTGACCTAAACTGGAATCCTGACCCTAAGCCTAACCCTAAACCGCGATTCTACTAACACAAACCCTAATCCTAAGCCTAACCCTAACAAACTCTAACCGCAACTCCAACCCTAAATGTGCTCGATTCTAACCCTAACACTAACTCGTCAATTTCAACACTAACCCTCAGCCTAAATCCACTTCTTTCTGACCCAAAATGCAATCCTGACCCTAAGCTTAACTCTAAAACACGATTCTGGGAACACTAACCCTAACTCTAAGTGTAACGAATTCTAACGATAACTCTAACCCTAAATGTGTTCGATTCTAACCCTAACACTTACTGGTCAATTTCAACACTAACCCCAAGCCTAAATGCACTCCGTTGTGACCTAAAATGGAATCCTGACCCTAAGCCTAACCCTAAACCTCGATTCTACGAACAGAAACCCTAATCCTAAAAATAACCCTAACAAATTCTAACCGTAACTCCAACCCTAAATGTGCTCGATTCTAACGCTAACACTAACTCGTCAATTTCAACACTAACCCTGAGCCTAAATCCACTTCTTTCTGACCCAAAATGCAATCCTGACCCTAAGCTTAACTCTAAACCACGATTCTAGGAACACTAACCCTAACTCTAAGCGTAACGAATTCTAACCATAACTCTAACACTAAATGTGCTCGATTCTAACCCCAACACTAACTCGTCAATTTCAACACTAACCCTAGGCCTAAATGCACTCCGTTGTGACCTAAAATGGAATCCTGACCCTAAGCCTAACTCTAAACCTCGATTCCACGAACACTAACCATAACTCTAACCCTAACGAATTCTAACCATAACTCTAACCCTAAATGTTCTCGATTCTAAATTTAACACTAAGTCGTCAATATCAACACTAACCCTAAGCCTAAATGCACTCCATTGTGACCTAAACTGGAATCCTGACCCTAAGCCTAACCCTAAACCGTGATTCTACTAACACAAACCCTAATCCTAAGCCTAACCCTAACAAACTCTAACCGCAAATCCAACCCTAAATGTGCTCGATTCTAACCCTAACACTAACTCGTCAATTTCAACACTAACCCTCAGCCTAAATCCACTTCTTTCTGACCCAAAATGCAATCCTGACCCTAAACTTAACTCTAAACCACGATCCTAGAAACACTAACCCTAACTCTAAGTGTAACGAATTCTAACCATAACTCTAACCCTAAATGTTCTCGATTCTAAACTTAACACTCATTCGTCAATTTCAACACTAACTTTAAGTCTAAATGCACTCGATGCTGACCCAAAATGCAATCCTGACACTAAGCCTAACACTAAACCTCGATTTTCTGAACACAAACCTTAACTCTAACCATAACGAATTCTAACCATAACTCTAAACCTAAATGTGCTCGATTCTAACCCTAACACTAACTCGTCAATTTCAACACTGAACCTCAGCCTAAATGCAATTCATTCTGACGCAAAATGCAATCCTGACCCTAAGCCAAACCCTAAACCTCGATTCTATGAACATAAACCCTAATCCTAACCCTAACCCTAACGAATTGTAACCATAACTCTAACCCTAAATGTGCTCGATTCTAACCCTCACACTAATTCGTCAATTTCAACACTAACCCTAAGCCTAAATGTACTTGATTCTGACCCAAAATGCAATCCTGATCCTAAGCCTAACCCTAAATCTCGATTCTACGAACACAAACCCTAATCGTAACCCTAACCCTAACGAATTATAACCATAAATCTAACAACAAATGTGCTCGATTCTAACCCTAACACTAACTCGTCAATTTCAACACTAACCCTGAGCCTAAATCCACTTCTTTCTGACCCAAAATGCAATCCTGACCCTAAGCTTAACTCTAAACCACGATTCTAGGAACACTAACCCTAACTCTAAGCGTAACGAATTCTAACCATAACTCTAACACTAAATGTGCTCGATTCTAACCCTAACACTAACTCGTCAATTTCAACACTAACCCTAAGCCTAAATGCACTCCGTTGTGACCTAAAATGGAATCCTCACCCTAAGCCTAACTCTAAACCTCGATTCCACGAACACTAACCATAACTCTAACCCTAACGAATTCTAACCATAACTCTAACCCTAAATGTTCTCGATTCTAAATTTAACACTAAGTCGTCAATATCAACACTAATCCTAAGCCTAAATGCACTCAATTCTGACCGAAAATGCAATCCTGGCACTAAGCCTGCCCCTAAACCTCGATTTTACGAACACAAAGCTTAACTCTAACCACAGCGAATTCTAACCATAACTGAAACCCTAAATGTGATCCATTCTAACCCTAAGACTAACTCGTCAATTTCTACACTAAACCTCAGCCTAAATGCACTTCATTCTGACCCAAAATGCAATTCGGACCCTAAGCCTAACCATAAACCTCGATTCTACGAACACAAACCCTAATCCTAACCCTAACCCTAACGAATTAAAACCATAACTCTAACCCTAAATGTGCTCGATTCTAACCCTAACACTAATTCGTCAATTTCAACACTAATCCTAAGACTAAATGCACTCCGTTGTGACCTAAAATGGAATCCTGACCCTAAGCCTAACTCTAGACCTCGTTTTTAGGAACACAAACCTTAACTCTAACCACAGCTAATTCTAACCATAACTGAAAACCTAAATGTGATCGATTATAACCGTAACACTAACTCGTCAATTTCAACACTAACCCTAAGCCTAAATGCACTCCATTCTGACCTAAAATGGAATCCTGACCCTAAGCCTAACCCTAAACCACGATTCTACGAGCACAAACCTTAATCCTAACCCTAACCCTAAGGAATTAAAACCATAACTCTAACCCTAAATGTGCTCGATTCTAACCCTAACACTAACTCGTGAATTTCAACACTACCCCTAAGACTAAATGCACTTCTTTCTGACCCAAAATGCAATCCTGACCCTAAGCCCAACTCAAAACCACGTTTCTACGAACACTAACCCTAACTCTAACCTTCACGAATTCTAACCTCGACTCTAACCCTAAATGGGCTCGATTCTAACCCTAACACTAACTCGACAATTTCCACACTAACCCTAAGCCTAAATGCACTCCATTGTGACCTAAACTGGAATCCTGACCCTAAGCCTAACCCTAAACCGCGATTCTACTAACACAAACCCTAATCCTAAGCCTAACCCTAACAAACTCTAACCGCAACTCCAACCCTAAATGTGCTCGATTCTAACCCTAACACTAACTCGTCAATTTCAACACTAACCCTCAGCCTAAATCCACTTCTTTCTGACCCAAAATGCAATCCTGACCCTAAGCTTAACTCTAAAACACGATTCTGGGAACACTAACCCTAACTCTAAGTGTAACGAATTCTAACGATAACTCTAACCCTAAATGTGTTCGATTCTAACCCTAACACTTACTGGTCAATTTCAACACTAACCCCAAGCCTAAATGCACTCCGTTGTGACCTAAAATGGAATCCTGACCCTAAGCCTAACCCTAAACCTCGATTCTACGAACAGAAACCCTAATCCTAAAAATAACCCTAACAAATTCTAACCGTAACTCCAACCCTAAATGTGCTCGATTCTAACGCTAACACTAACTCGTCAATTTCAACACTAACCCTGAGCCTAAATCCACTTCTTTCTGACCCAAAATGCAATCCTGACCCTAAGCTTAACTCTAAACCACGATTCTAGGAACACTAACCCTAACTCTAAGCGTAACGAATTCTAACCATAACTCTAACACTAAATGTGCTCGATTCTAACCCCAACACTAACTCGTCAATTTCAACACTAACCCTAGGCCTAAATGCACTCCGTTGTGACCTAAAATGGAATCCTGACCCTAAGCCTAACTCTAAACCTCGATTCCACGAACACTAACCATAACTCTAACCCTAACGAATTCTAACCATAACTCTAACCCTAAATGTTCTCGATTCTAAATTTAACACTAAGTCGTCAATATCAACACTAACCCTAAGCCTAAATGCACTCCATTGTGACCTAAACTGGAATCCTGACCCTAAGCCTAACCCTAAACCGTGATTCTACTAACACAAACCCTAATCCTAAGCCTAACCCTAACAAACTCTAACCGCAAATCCAACCCTAAATGTGCTCGATTCTAACCCTAACACTAACTCGTCAATTTCAACACTAACCCTCAGCCTAAATCCACTTCTTTCTGACCCAAAATGCAATCCTGACCCTAAACTTAACTCTAAACCACGATCCTAGAAACACTAACCCTAACTCTAAGTGTAACGAATTCTAACCATAACTCTAACCCTAAATGTTCTCGATTCTAAACTTAACACTCATTCGTCAATTTCAACACTAACTTTAAGTCTAAATGCACTCGATGCTGACCCAAAATGCAATCCTGACACTAAGCCTAACACTAAACCTCGATTTTCTGAACACAAACCTTAACTCTAACCATAACGAATTCTAACCATAACTCTAAACCTAAATGTGCTCGATTCTAACCCTAACACTAACTCGTCAATTTCAACACTAACCCTAAGCCTAAATGCACTTGATTCTGACCCAAAATGCAATCCTGACCCTAAGGGTAACCCTAAACCTCGATACTACGAACACAAACCCTAATCCTAACCCTAACCCTAACGAATTCTCACCGTAACTCTAACCCTAAATGTGCTCGATTCTAACCCTAACACTAACTCGTCAATTTCAACACTGCCCCTAAGTCTAAATGCACTTCTTTCTGACCCTAAATGCAATCCTGACCCTAAGCCCAACTCAAAACCACTATTCTACGAACACTAACCCTAACTCTAGCCCTAACGAATTCTAACGATAACTCTAACACTATTTGTGCTCGATTCTAACCATAACACTAATTCTTCAATATCAACACTAATCCTAAGGCTAAATGCCCTCAATTCTGACCCAAAATGCAATCCTGGCACTAAGCCTAACCCTAAACCTCGATTCTGAGAACACAAACCCTAATCATAACCCTAACCCTAACGAATTCTAACCGTACCTCTAACCCTAAATGTGCTCGATTCTAACCCTAACACTAACTCGTCAATTTCAACACTAACCCTAAGCCTAAATTCACACCATTGTGACCCAAAATGCAATCCTGACCCTAAGCCTAACTCTAAACCTCGATTCTAGGAACACTAAACCTAACTCTAACCCTAACGAATTCTAACCATAACTCTAACCCTAAATGTTCTCAATTCTAAACTTAACACTAAGTCGTCAATTTCAACACTAATCCTAAGCCTAAATGCACTCGATGCTGACCCAAAATGCAATCCTGGCACTCAGCCAAACACTAAACCTCGATTTTCTGAACACAAACGTTAAATCCTACCATAACGATTTCTAACCATAACTCAAACCCTAAATGTGCCCGATTCTAACCCTAACACTAAGTCGTCAATATCAACACGAATCCTAAGCCTAAATGCACTCGATTCTGACCCAAAATGTAATCCTGGCACTAAGCCTGCCCCTAAACCTCGATTTTATGAAAACAAACCTTAACTCTAACCACAGCGAATTCTAACCATAACTGAAACCCTAAATGTGATCCATTCTAACCCTAACACTAACTCGTCAATTTCAACACTGAACCTCAGCCTAAATGCAATTCATTCTGACGCAAAATGCAATCCTGACCCTAAGCCAAACCCTAAACCTCGATTCTATGAACATAAACCCTAATCCTAACCCTAACCCTAACGAATTGTAACCATAACTCTAACCCTAAATGTGCTCGATTCTAACCCTCACACTAATTCGTCCATTTCAACACTAACCCTAAGCCTAAATGTACTTGATTCTGACCCAAAATGCAATCCTGATCCTAAGCCTAACCCTAAATCTCGATTCTACGAACACAAACCCTAATCGTAACCCTAACCCTAACGAATTATAACCATAACTCTAACACTAAATGTGCTCGATTCTAACCCCAACACTAACTCGTCAATTTCAACACTAACCCTAGGCCTAAATGCACTCCGTTGTGACCTAAAATGGAATCCTGACCCTAAGCCTAACTCTAAACCTCGATTCCACGAACACTAACCATAACTCTAACCCTAACGAATTCTAACCATAACTCTAACCCTAAATGTTCTCGATTCTAAATTTAACACTAAGTCGTCAATATCAACACTAACCCTAAGCCTAAATGCACTCCATTGTGACCTAAACTGGAATCCTGACCCTAAGCCTAACCCTAAACCGTGATTCTACTAACACAAACCCTAATCCTAAGCCTAACCCTAACAAACTCTAACCGCAAATCCAACCCTAAATGTGCTCGATTCTAACCCTAACACTAACTCGTCAATTTCAACACTAACCCTCAGCCTAAATCCACTTCTTTCTGACCCAAAATGCAATCCTGACCCTAAACTTAACTCTAAACCACGATCCTAGAAACACTAACCCTAACTCTAAGTGTAACGAATTCTAACCATAACTCTAACCCTAAATGTTCTCGATTCTAAACTTAACACTCATTCGTCAATTTCAACACTAACTTTAAGTCTAAATGCACTCGATGCTGACCCAAAATGCAATCCTGACACTAAGCCTAACACTAAACCTCGATTTTCTGAACACAAACCTTAACTCTAACCATAACGAATTCTAACCATAACTCTAAACCTAAATGTGCTCGATTCTAACCCTAACACTAACTCGTCAATTTCAACACTAACCCTAAGCCTAAATGCACTTGATTCTGACCCAAAATGCAATCCTGACCCTAAGGGTAACCCTAAACCTCGATACTACGAACACAAACCCTAATCCTAACCCTAACCCTAACGAATTCTCACCGTAACTCTAACCCTAAATGTGCTCGATTCTAACCCTAACACTAACTCGCCAATTTCAACACTGCCCCTAAGTCTAAATGCACTTGATTCTGACCCAAAATGCAATCCTGACCCTAAGGGTAACCCTAAACCTCGATACTACGAACACAAACCCTAATCCTAACCCTAACCCTAACGAATTCTCACCGTAACTCTAACCCTAAATGTGCTCGATTCTAACCCTAACACTAACTCGTCAATTTCAACACTAACCCTAAGCCTAAATGCACTTGATTCTGACCCAAAATGCAATCCTGACCCTAAGGGTAACCCTAAACCTCGATACTACGAACACAAACCCTAATCCTAACCCTAACCCTAACGAATTCTCACCGTAACTCTAACCCTAAATGTGCTCGATTCTAACCCTAACACTAACTCGTCAATTTCAACACTGCCCCTAAGTCTAAATGCACTTCTTTCTGACCCTAAATGCAATCCTGACCCTAAGCCCAACTCAAAACCACTATTCTACGAACACTAACCCTAACTCTAGCCCTAACGAATTCTAACGATAACTCTAACACTATTTGTGCTCGATTCTAACCATAACACTAATTCTTCAATATCAACACGAATCCTAAGCCTAAATGCACTCGATTCTGACCCAAAATGTAATCCTGGCACTAAGCCTGCCCCTAAACCTCGATTTTATGAAAACAAACCTTAACTCTAACCACAGCGAATTCTAACCATAACTGAAACCCTAAATGTGATCCATTCTAACCCTAACACTAACTCGTCAATTTCAACACTGAACCTCAGCCTAAATGCAATTCATTCTGACGCAAAATGCAATCCTGACCCTAAGCCAAACCCTAAACCTCGATTCTATGAACATAAACCCTAATCCTAACCCTAACCCTAACGAATTGTAACCATAACTCTAACCCTAAATGTGCTCGATTCTAACCCTCACACTAATTCGTCCATTTCAACACTAACCCTAAGCCTAAATGTACTTGATTCTGACCCAAAATGCAATCCTGATCCTAAGCCTAACCCTAAATCTCGATTCTACGAACACAAACCCTAATCGTAACCCTAACCCTAACGAATTATAACCATAACTCTAACACTAAATGTGCTCGATTCTAACCCCAACACTAACTCGTCAATTTCAACACTAACCCTAGGCCTAAATGCACTCCGTTGTGACCTAAAATGGAATCCTGACCCTAAGCCTAACTCTAAACCTCGATTCCACGAACACTAACCATAACTCTAACCCTAACAAATTCTAACCATAACTCTAACCCTAAATGTTCTCGATTCTAAATTTAACACTAAGTCGTCAATATCAACACTAACCCTAAGCCTAAATGCACTCCATTGTGACCTAAACTGGAATCCTGACCCTAAGCCTAACCCTAAACCGTGATTCTACTAACACAAACCCTAATCCTAAGCCTAACCCTAACAAACTCTAACCGCAAATCCAACCCTAAATGTGCTCGATTCTAACCCTAACACTAACTCGTCAATTTCAACACTAACCCTCAGCCTAAATCCACTTCTTTCTGACCCAAAATGCAATCCTGACCCTAAACTTAACTCTAAACCACGATCCTAGAAACACTAACCCTAACTCTAAGTGTAACGAATTCTAACCATAACTCTAACCCTAAATGTTCTCGATTCTAAACTTAACACTCATTCGTCAATTTCAACACTAACTTTAAGTCTAAATGCACTCGATGCTGACCCAAAATGCAATCCTGACACTAAGCCTAACACTAAACCTCGATTTTCTGAACACAAACCTTAACTCTAACCATAACGAATTCTAACCATAACTCTAAACCTAAATGTGCTCGATTCTAACCCTAACACTAACTCGTCAATTTCAACACTAACCCTAAGCCTAAATGCACTTGATTCTGACCCAAAATGCAATCCTGACCCTAAGGGTAACCCTAAACCTCGATACTACGAACACAAACCCTAATCCTAACCCTAACCCTAACGAATTCTCACCGTAACTCTAACCCTAAATGTGCTCGATTCTAACCCTAACACTAACTCGTCAATTTCAACACTGCCCCTAAGTCTAAATGCACTTCTTTCTGACCCTAAATGCAATCCTGACCCTAAGCCCAACTCAAAACCACTATTCTACGAACACTAACCCTAACTCTAGCCCTAACGAATTCTAACGATAACTCTAACACTATTTGTGCTCGATTCTAACCATAACACTAATTCTTCAATATCAACACTAATCCTAAGGCTAAATGCCCTCAATTCTGACCCAAAATGCAATCCTGGCACTAAGCCTAACCCTAAACCTCGATTCTGAGAACACAAACCCTAATCATAACCCTAACCCTAACGAATTCTAACCGTACCTCTAACCCTAAATGTGCTCGATTCTAACCCTAACACTAACTCGTCAATTTCAACACTAACCCTAAGCCTAAATTCACACCATTGTGACCCAAAATGCAATCCTGACCCTAAGCCTAACTCTAAACCTCGATTCTAGGAACACTAAACCTAACTCTAACCCTAACGAATTCTAACCATAACTCTAACCCTAAATGTTCTCAATTCTAAACTTAACACTAAGTCGTCAATTTCAACACTAATCCTAAGCCTAAATGCACTCGATGCTGACCCAAAATGCAATCCTGGCACTCAGCCAAACACTAAACCTCGATTTTCTGAACACAAACGTTAAATCCTACCATAACGATTTCTAACCATAACTCAAACCCTAAATGTGCCCGATTCTAACCCTAACACTAAGTCGTCAATATCAACACGAATCCTAAGCCTAAATGCACTCGATTCTGACCCAAAATGTAATCCTGGCACTAAGCCTGCCCCTAAACCTCGATTTTATGAAAACAAACCTTAACTCTAACCACAGCGAATTCTAACCATAACTGAAACCCTAAATGTGATCCATTCTAACCCTAACACTAACTCGTCAATTTCAACACTGAACCTCAGCCTAAATGCAATTCATTCTGACGCAAAATGCAATCCTGACCCTAAGCCAAACCCTAAACCTCGATTCTATGAACATAAACCCTAATCCTAACCCTAACCCTAACGAATTGTAACCATAACTCTAACCCTAAATGTGCTCGATTCTAACCCTCACACTAATTCGTCAATTTCAACACTAACCCTAAGCCTAAATGTACTTGATTCTGACCCAAAATGCAATCCTGATCCTAAGCCTAACCCTAAATCTCGATTCTACGAACACAAACCCTAATCGTAACCCTAACCCTAACGAATTATAACCATAAATCTAACAACAAATGTGCTCGATTCTAACCCTAACACTAACTCGTCAATTTCAACACTAACCCTGAGCCTAAATCCACTTCTTTCTGACCCAAAATGCAATCCTGACCCTAAGCTTAACTCTAAACCACGATTCTAGGAACACTAACCCTAACTCTAAGCGTAACGAATTCTAACCATAACTCTAACACTAAATGTGCTCGATTCTAACCCTAACACTAACTCGTCAATTTCAACACTAACCCTAAGCCTAAATGCACTCCGTTGTGACCTAAAATGGAATCCTGACCCTAAGCCTAACTCTAAACCTCGATTCCACGAACACTAACCATAACTCTAACCCTAACGAATTCTAACCATAACTCTAACCCTAAATGTTCTCGATTCTAAATTTAACACTAAGTCGTCAATATCAACACTAATCCTAAGCCTAAATGCACTCAATTCTGACCGAAAATGCAATCCTGGCACTAAGCCTGCCCCTAAACCTCGATTTTACGAACACAAAGCTTAACTCTAACCACAGCGAATTCTAACCATAACTGAAACCCTAAATGTGATCCATTCTAACCCTAAGACTAACTCGTCAATTTCTACACTAAACCTCAGCCTAAATGCACTTCATTCTGACCCAAAATGCAATTCGGACCCTAAGCCTAACCATAAACCTCGATTCTACGAACACAAACCCTAATCCTAACCCTAACCCTAACGAATTAAAACCATAACTCTAACCCTAAATGTGCTCGATTCTAACCCTAACACTAATTCGTCGATTTCAACACTAATCCTAAGACTAAATGCACTCCGTTGTGACCTAAAATGGAATCCTGACCCTAAGCCTAACTCTAGACCTCGTTTTTAGGAACACAAACCTTAACTCTAACCACAGCTAATTCTAACCATAACTGAAAACCTAAATGTGATCGATTATAACCGTAACACTAACTCGTCAATTTCAACACTAACCCTAAGCCTAAATGCACTCCATTCTGACCTAAAATGGAATCCTGACCCTAAGCCTAACCCTAAACCACGATTCTACGAGCACAAACCTTAATCCTAACCCTAACCCTAAGGAATTAAAACCATAACTCTAACCCTAAATGTGCTCGATTCTAACCCTAACACTAACTCGTGAATTTCAACACTACCCCTAAGACTAAAGGCACTTCTTTCTGACCCAAAATGCAATCCTGACCCTAAGCCCAACTCAAAACCACGTTTCTACGAACACTAACCCTAACTCTAACCTTCACGAATTCTAACCTCGACTCTAACCCTAAATGGGCTCGATTCTAACCCTAACACTAACTCGACAATTTCCACACTAACCCTAAGCCTAAATGCACTCCATTGTGACCTAAACTGGAATCCTGACCCTAAGCCTAACCCTAAACCGTGATTCTACTAACACAAACCCTAATCCTAAGCCTAACCCTAACAAACTCTAACCGCAACTCCAACCCTAAATGTGCTCGATTCTAACCCTAACACTAACTCGTCAATTTCAACACTAACCCTCAGCCTAAATCCACTTCTTTCTGACCCAAAATGCAATCCTGACCCTAAGCTTAACTCTAAAACACGATTCTGGGAACACTAACCCTAACTCTAAGTGTAACGAATTCTAACGATAACTCTAACCCTAAATGTGTTCGATTCTAACCCTAACACTTACTGGTCAATTTCAACACTAACCCCAAGCCTAAATGCACTCCGTTGTGACCTAAAATGGAATCCTGACCCTAAGCCTAACCCTAAACCTCGATTCTACGAACAGAAACCCTAATCCTAAAAATAACCCTAACAAATTCTAACCGTAACTCCAACCCTAAATGTGCTCGATTCTAACGCTAACACTAACTCGTCAATTTCAACACTAACCCTGAGCCTAAATCCACTTCTTTCTGACCCAAAATGCAATCCTGACCCTAAGCTTAACTCTAAACCACGATTCTAGGAACACTAACCCTAACTCTAAGCGTAACGAATTCTAACCATAACTCTAACACTAAATGTGCTCGATTCTAACCCCAACACTAACTCGTCAATTTCAACACTAACCCTAGGCCTAAATGCACTCCGTTGTGACCTAAAATGGAATCCTGACCCTAAGCCTAACTCTAAACCTCGATTCCACGAACACTAACCATAACTCTAACCCTAACGAATTCTAACCATAACTCTAACCCTAAATGTTCTCGATTCCAAATTTAACACTAAGTCGTCAATATCAACACTAACCCTAAGCCTAAATGCACTCCATTGTGACCTAAACTGGAATCCTGACCCTAAGCCTAACCCTAAACCGTGATTCTACTAACACAAACCCTAATCCTAAGCCTAACCCTAACAAACTCTAACCGCAAATCCAACCCTAAATGTGCTCGATTCTAACCCTAACACTAACTCGTCAATTTCAACACTAACCCTCAGCCTAAATCCACTTCTTTCTGACCCAAAATGCAATCCTGACCCTAAACTTAACTCTAAACCACGATCCTAGAAACACTAACCCTAACTCTAAGTGTAACGAATTCTAACCATAACTCTAACCCTAAATGTTCTCGATTCTAAACTTAACACTCATTCGTCAATTTCAACACTAACTTTAAGTCTAAATGCACTCGATGCTGAACCAAAATGCAATCCTGACACTAAGCCTAACACTAAACCTCGATTTTCTGAACACAAACCTTAACTCTAACCCTAACGAATTCTAACCATAACTCTAACCCTAAATGTTCTCGATTCTAAATTTAACACTAAGTCGTCAATATCAACACTAATCCTAAGCCTAAATGCACTCAATTCTGACCGAAAATGCAATCCTGGCACTAAGCCTGCCCCTAAACCTCGATTTTACGAACACAAAGCTTAACTCTAACCACAGCGAATTCTAACCATAACTGAAACCCTAAATGTGATCCATTCTAACCCTAAGACTAACTCGTCAATTTCTACACTAAACCTCAGCCTAAATGCACTTCATTCTGACCCAAAATGCAATTCGGACCCTAAGCCTAACCATAAACCTCGATTCTACGAACACAAACCCTAATCCTAACCCTAACCCTAACGAATTAAAACCATAACTCTAACCCTAAATGTGCTCGATTCTAACCCTAACACTAATTCGTCAATTTCAACACTAACCCTAAGCCTAAATGCACTTGATTCTGACCCAAAATGCAATCCTAACCCTAATCTTAACCCTAAACCTCGATTCTACGAACACAAACCCTAATCCTAACCCTAACACTAACGAATTCTAACCATAACTCTAACCCTAAATGTGCTCGATTCTAACCTTCACACTAATTCGTCAATTTCAACACTAACCCTAAGCCTAAATGTACTTGATTCTGACCCAAAATGCAATCCTGATCCTAAGCCTAACCCTAAATCTCGATTCTACGAACACAAACCCTAATCGTAACCCTAACCCTAACGAATTATAACCATAAATCTAACAACAAATGTGCTCGATTCTAACCCTAACACTAACTCGTCAATTTCAACACTAACCCTGAGCCTAAATCCACTTCTTTCTGACCCAAAATGCAATCCTGACCCTAAGCTTAACTCTAAACCACGATTCTAGGAACACTAACCCTAACTCTAAGCGTAACGAATTCTAACCATAACTCTAACACTAAATGTGCTCGATTCTAACCCTAACACTAACTCGTCAATTTCAACACTAACCCTAAGCCTAAATGCACTCCGTTGTGACCTAAAATGGAATCCTCACCCTAAGCCTAACTCTAAACCTCGATTCCACGAACACTAACCATAACTCTAACCCTAACGAATTCTAACCATAACTCTAACCCTAAATGTTCTCGATTCTAAATTTAACACTAAGTCGTCAATATCAACACTAATCCTAAGCCTAAATGCACTCAATTCTGACCGAAAATGCAATCCTGGCACTAAGCCTGCCCCTAAACCTCGATTTTACGAACACAAAGCTTAACTCTAACCACAGCGAATTCTAACCATAACTGAAACCCTAAATGTGATCCATTCTAACCCTAAGACTAACTCGTCAATTTCTACACTAAACCTCAGCCTAAATGCACTTCATTCTGACCCAAAATGCAATTCGGACCCTAAGCCTAACCATAAACCTCGATTCTACGAACACAAACCCTAATCCTAACCCTAACCCTAACGAATTAAAACCATAACTCTAACCCTAAATGTGCTCGATTCTAACCCTAACACTAATTCGTCAATTTCAACACTAATCCTAAGACTAAATGCACTCCGTTGTGACCTAAAATGGAATCCTGACCCTAAGCCTAACTCTAGACCTCGTTTTTAGGAACACAAACCTTAACTCTAACCACAGCTAATTCTAACCATAACTGAAAACCTAAATGTGATCGATTATAACCGTAACACTAACTCGTCAATTTCAACACTAACCCTAAGCCTAAATGCACTCCATTCTGACCTAAAATGGAATCCTGACCCTAAGCCTAACCCTAAACCACGATTCTACGAGCACAAACCTTAATCCTAACCCTAACCCTAAGGAATTAAAACCATAACTCTAACCCTAAATGTGCTCGATTCTAAGCCTAACACTAACTCGTGAATTTCAACACTACCCCTAAGACTAAATGCACTTCTTTCTGACCCAAAATGCAATCCTGACCCTAAGCCCAACTCAAAACCACGTTTCTACGAACACTAACCCTAACTCTAACCTTCACGAATTCTAACCTCGACTCTAACCCTAAATGGGCTCGATTCTAACCCTAACACTAACTCGACAATTTCCACACTAACCCTAAGCCTAAATGCACTCCATTGTGACCTAAACTGGAATCCTGACCCTAAGCCTAACCCTAAACCGCGATTCTACTAACACAAACCCTAATCCTAAGCCTAACCCTAACAAACTCTAACCGCAACTCCAACCCTAAATGTGCTCGATTCTAACCCTAACACTAACTCGTCAATTTCAACACTAACCCTCAGCCTAAATCCACTTCTTTCTGACCCAAAATGCAATCCTGACCCTAAGCTTAACTCTAAAACACGATTCTGGGAACACTAACCCTAACTCTAAGTGTAACGAATTCTAACGATAACTCTAACCCTAAATGTGTTCGATTCTAACCCTAACACTTACTGGTCAATTTCAACACTAACCCCAAGCCTAAATGCACTCCGTTGTGACCTAAAATGGAATCCTGACCCTAAGCCTAACCCTAAACCTCGATTCTACGAACAGAAACCCTAATCCTAAAAATAACCCTAACAAATTCTAACCGTAACTCCAACCCTAAATGTGCTCGATTCTAACGCTAACACTAACTCGTCAATTTCAACACTAACCCTGAGCCTAAATCCACTTCTTTCTGACCCAAAATGCAATCCTGACCCTAAGCTTAACTCTAAACCACGATTCTAGGAACACTAACCCTAACTCTAAGCGTAACGAATTCTAACCATAACTCTAACACTAAATGTGCTCGATTCTAACCCTAACACTAACTCGTCAATTTCAACACTAACCCTAAGCCTAAATGCACTTGATTCTGACCCAAAATGCAATCCTGACCCTAAGGGTAACCCTAAACCTCGATACTACGAACACAAACCCTAATCCTAACCCTAACCCTAACGAATTCTCACCGTAACTCTAACCCTAAATGTGCTCGATTCTAACCCTAACACTAACTCGTCAATTTCAACACTGCCCCTAAGTCTAAATGCACTTCTTTCTGACCCTAAATGCAATCCTGACCCTAAGCCCAACTCAAAACCACTATTCTACGAACACTAACCCTAACTCTAGCCCTAACGAATTCTAACGATAACTCTAACACTATTTGTGCTCGATTCTAACCATAACACTAATTCTTCAATATCAACACTAATCCTAAGGCTAAATGCCCTCAATTCTGACCCAAAATGCAATCCTGGCACTAAGCCTAACCCTAAACCTCGATTCTGAGAACACAAACCCTAATCATAACCCTAACCCTAACGAATTCTAACCGTACCTCTAACCCTAAATGTGCTCGATTCTAACCCTAACACTAACTCGTCAATTTCAACACTAACCCTAAGCCTAAATTCACACCATTGTGACCCAAAATGCAATCCTGACCCTAAGCCTAACTCTAAACCTCGATTCTAGGAACACTAAACCTAACTCTAACCCTAACGAATTCTAACCATAACTCTAACCCTAAATGTTCTCAATTCTAAACTTAACACTAAGTCGTCAATTTCAACACTAATCCTAAGCCTAAATGCACTCGATGCTGACCCAAAATGCAATCCTGGCACTCAGCCAAACACTAAACCTCGATTTTCTGAACACAAACGTTAAATCCTACCATAACGATTTCTAACCATAACTCAAACCCTAAATGTGCCCGATTCTAACCCTAACACTAAGTCGTCAATATCAACACGAATCCTAAGCCTAAATGCACTCGATTCTGACCCAAAATGTAATCCTGGCACTAAGCCTGCCCCTAAACCTCGATTTTATGAAAACAAACCTTAACTCTAACCACAGCGAATTCTAACCATAACTGAAACCCTAAATGTGATCCATTCTAACCCTAACACTAACTCGTCAATTTCAACACTGAACCTCAGCCTAAATGCAATTCATTCTGACGCAAAATGCAATCCTGACCCTAAGCCAAACCCTAAACCTCGATTCTATGAACATAAACCCTAATCCTAACCCTAACCCTAACGAATTGTAACCATAACTCTAACCCTAAATGTGCTCGATTCTAACCCTCACACTAATTCGTCCATTTCAACACTAACCCTAAGCCTAAATGTACTTGATTCTGACCCAAAATGCAATCCTGATCCTAAGCCTAACCCTAAATCTCGATTCTACGAACACAAACCCTAATCGTAACCCTAACCCTAACGAATTATAACCATAAATCTAACAACAAATGTGCTCGATTCTAACCCTAACACTAACTCGTCAATTTCAACACTAACCCTGAGCCTAAATCCACTTCTTTCTGACCCAAAATGCAATCCTGACCCTAAGCTTAACTCTAAACCACGATTCTAGGAACACTAACCCTAACTCTAAGCGTAACGAATTCTAACCATAACTCTAACACTAAATGTGCTCGATTCTAACCCTAACACTAACTCGTCAATTTCAACACTAACCCTAAGCCTAAATGCACTCCGTTGTGACCTAAAATGGAATCCTGACCCTAAGCCTAACTCTAAACCTCGATTCCACGAACACTAACCATAACTCTAACCCTAACGAATTCTCACCATAACTCTAACCCTAAATGTTCTCGATTCTAAATTTAACACTAAGTCGTCAATATCAACACTAATCCTAAGCCTAAATGCACTCAATTCTGACCGAAAATGCAATCCTGGCACTAAGCCTGCCCCTAAACCTCGATTTTACGAACACAAAGCTTAACTCTAACCACAGCGAATTCTAACCATAACTGAAACCCTAAATGTGATCCATTCTAACCCTAAGACTAACTCGTCAATTTCTACACTAAACCTCAGCCTAAATGCACTTCATTCTGACCCAAAATGCAATTCGGACCCTAAGCCTAACCATAAACCTCGATTCTACGAACACAAACCCTAATCCTAACCCTAACCCTAACGAATTAAAACCATAACTCTAACCCTAAATGTGCTCGATTCTAACCCTAACACTAATTCGTCGATTTCAACACTAATCCTAAGACTAAATGCACTCCGTTGTGACCTAAAATGGAATCCTGACCCTAAGCCTAACTCTAGACCTCGTTTTTAGGAACACAAACCTTAACTCTAACCACAGCTAATTCTAACCATAACTGAAAACCTAAATGTGATCGATTATAACCGTAACACTAACTCGTCAATTTCAACACTAACCCTAAGCCTAAATGCACTCCATTCTGACCTAAAATGGAATCCTGACCCTAAGCCTAACCCTAAACCACGATTCTACGAGCACAAACCTTAATCCTAACCCTAACCCTAAGGAATTAAAACCATAACTCTAACCCTAAATGTGCTCGATTCTAACCCTAACACTAACTCGTGAATTTCAACACTACCCCTAAGACTAAATGCACTTCTTTCTGACCCAAAATGCAATCCTGACCCTAAGCCCAACTCAAAACCACGTTTCTACGAACACTAACCCTAACTCTAACCTTCACGAATTCTAACCTCGACTCTAACCCTAAATGGGCTCGATTCTAACCCTAACACTAACTCGACAATTTCCACACTAACCCTAAGCCTAAATGCACTCCATTGTGACCTAAACTGGAATCCTGACCCTAAGCCTAACCCTAAACCGCGATTCTACTAACACAAACCCTAATCCTAAGCCTAACCCTAACAAACTCTAACCGCAACTCCAACCCTAAATGTGCTCGATTCTAACCCTAACACTAACTCGTCAATTTCAACACTAACCCTCAGCCTAAATCCACTTCTTTCTGACCCAAAATGCAATCCTGACCCTAAGCTTAACTCTAAAACACGATTCTGGGAACACTAACCCTAACTCTAAGTGTAACGAATTCTAACGATAACTCTAACCCTAAATGTGTTCGATTCTAACCCTAACACTTACTGGTCAATTTCAACACTAACCCCAAGCCTAAATGCACTCCGTTGTGACCTAAAATGGAATCCTGACCCTAAGCCTAACCCTAAACCTCGATTCTACGAACAGAAACCCTAATCCTAAAAATAACCCTAACAAATTCTAACCGTAACTCCAACCCTAAATGTGCTCGATTCTAACGCTAACACTAACTCGTCAATTTCAACACTAACCCTGAGCCTAAATCCACTTCTTTCTGACCCAAAATGCAATCCTGACCCTAAGCTTAACTCTAAACCACGATTCTAGGAACACTAACCCTAACTCTAAGCGTAACGAATTCTAACCATAACTCTAACACTAAATGTGCTCGATTCTAACCCCAACACTAACTCGTCAATTTCAACACTAACCCTAGGCCTAAATGCACTCCGTTGTGACCTAAAATGGAATCCTGACCCTAAGCCTAACTCTAAACCTCGATTCCACGAACACTAACCATAACTCTAACCCTAACGAATTCTAACCATAACTCTAACCCTAAATGTTCTCGATTCCAAATTTAACACTAAGTCGTCAATATCAACACTAACCCTAAGCCTAAATGCACTCCATTGTGACCTAAACTGGAATCCTGACCCTAAGCCTAACCCTAAACCGTGATTCTACTAACACAAACCCTAATCCTAAGCCTAACCCTAACAAACTCTAACCGCAAATCCAACCCTAAATGTGCTCGATTCTAACCCTAACACTAACTCGTCAATTTCAACACTAACCCTCAGCCTAAATCCACTTCTTTCTGACCCAAAATGCAATCCTGACCCTAAACTTAACTCTAAACCACGATCCTAGAAACACTAACCCTAACTCTAAGTGTAACGAATTCTAACCATAACTCTAACCCTAAATGTTCTCGATTCTAAACTTAACACTCATTCGTCAATTTCAACACTAACTTTAAGTCTAAATGCACTCGATGCTGAACCAAAATGCAATCCTGACACTAAGCCTAACACTAAACCTCGATTTTCTGAACACAAACCTTAACTCTAACCATAACGAATTCTAACCATAACTCTAAACCTAAATGTGCTCGATTCTAACCCTAACACTAACTCGTCAATTTCAACACTAACCCTAAGCCTAAATGCACTTGATTCTGACCCAAAATGCAATCCTGACCCTAAGGGTAACCCTAAACCTCGATACTACGAACACAAACCCTAATCCTAACCCTAACCCTAACGAATTCTCACCGTAACTCTAACCCTAAATGTGCTCGATTCTAACCCTAACACTAACTCGTCAATTTCAACACTGCCCCTAAGTCTAAATGCACTTCTTTCTGACCCTAAATGCAATCCTGACCCTAAGCCCAACTCAAAACCACTATTCTACGAACACTAACCCTAACTCTAGCCCTAACGAATTCTAACGATAACTCTAACACTATTTGTGCTCGATTCTAACCATAACACTAATTCTTCAATATCAACACTAATCCTAAGGCTAAATGCCCTCAATTCTGACCCAAAATGCAATCCTGGCACTAAGCCTAACCCTAAACCTCGATTCTGAGAACACAAACCCTAATCATAACCCTAACCCTAACGAATTCTAACCATACCTCTAACCCTAAATGTGCTCAATTCTAACCCTAACACTAACTCGTCAATTTCAACACTAACCCTAAGCCTAAATTCACACCATTGTGACCCAAAATGCAATCCTGACCCTAAGCCTAACTCTAAACCTCGATTCTAGGAACACTAAACCTAACTCTAACCCTAACGAATTCT
Organism: Notamacropus eugenii; assembly: GCF_028372415.1. Lineage (NCBI taxonomy): Eukaryota > Metazoa > Chordata > Mammalia > Diprotodontia > Macropodidae > Notamacropus > Notamacropus eugenii. Next base: position 167,769,164 of record NC_092877.1, on the reverse strand, counting down.
AACCATAACTCTAACCCTAAATGTTCTCAATTCTAAACTTAACACTAAGTCGTCAATTTCAACACTAATCCTAAGCCTAAATGCACTCGATGCTGACCCAAAATGCAATCCTGGCACTCAGCCAAACACTAAACCTCGATTTTCTGAACACAAACGTTAAATCCTACCATAACGATTTCTAACCATAACTCAAACCCTAAATGTGCCCGATTCTAACCCTAACACTAAGTCGTCAATATCAACACGAATCCTAAGCCTAAATGCACTCGATTCTGACCCAAAATGTAATCCTGGCACTAAGCCTGCCCCTAAACCTCGATTTTATGAAAACAAACCTTAACTCTAACCACAGCGAATTCTAACCATAACTGAAACCCTAAATGTGATCCATTCTAACCCTAACACTAACTCGTCAATTTCAACACTGAACCTCAGCCTAAATGCAATTCATTCTGACGCAAAATGCAATCCTGACCCTAAGCCAAACCCTAAACCTCGATTCTATGAACATAAACCCTAATCCTAACCCTAACCCTAACGAATTGTAACCATAACTCTAACCCTAAATGTGCTCGATTCTAACCCTCACACTAATTCGTCCATTTCAACACTAACCCTAAGCCTAAATGTACTTGATTCTGACCCAAAATGCAATCCTGATCCTAAGCCTAACCCTAAATCTCGATTCTACGAACACAAACCCTAATCGTAACCCTAACCCTAACGAATTATAACCATAAATCTAACAACAAATGTGCTCGATTCTAACCCTAACACTAACTCGTCAATTTCAACACTAACCCTGAGCCTAAATCCACTTCTTTCTGACCCAAAATGCAATCCTGACCCTAAGCTTAACTCTAAACCACGATTCTAGGAACACTAACCCTAACTCTAAGCGTAACGAATTCTAACCATAACTCTAACACTAAATGTGCTCGATTCTAACCCTAACACTAACTCGTCAATTTCAACACTAACCCTAAGCCTAAATGCACTCCGTTGTGACCTAAAATGGAATCCTGACCCTAAGCCTAACTCTAAACCTCGATTCCACGAACACTAACCATAACTCTAACCCTAACGAATTCTCACCATAACTCTAACCCTAAATGTTCTCGATTCTAAATTTAACACTAAGTCGTCAATATCAACACTAATCCTAAGCCTAAATGCACTCAATTCTGACCGAAAATGCAATCCTGGCACTAAGCCTGCCCCTAAACCTCGATTTTACGAACACAAAGCTTAACTCTAACCACAGCGAATTCTAACCATAACTGAAACCCTAAATGTGATCCATTCTAACCCTAAGACTAACTCGTCAATTTCTACACTAAACCTCAGCCTAAATGCACTTCATTCTGACCCAAAATGCAATTCGGACCCTAAGCCTAACCATAAACCTCGATTCTATGAACACAAACCCTAATCCTAACCCTAACCCTAACGAATTAAAACCATAACTCTAACCCTAAATGTGCTCGATTCTAACCCTAACACTAATTCGTCGATTTCAACACTAATCCTAAGACTAAATGCACTCCGTTGTGACCTAAAATGGAATCCTGACCCTAAGCCTAACTCTAGACCTCGTTTTTAGGAACACAAACCTTAACTCTAACCACAGCTAATTCTAACCATAACTGAAAACCTAAATGTGATCGATTATAACCGTAACACTAACTCGTCAATTTCAACACTAACCCTAAGCCTAAATGCACTCCATTCTGACCTAAAATGGAATCCTGACCCTAAGCCTAACCCTAAACCACGATTCTACGAGCACAAACCTTAATCCTAACCCTAACCCTAAGGAATTAAAACCATAACTCTAACCCTAAATGTGCTCGATTCTAACCCTAACACTAACTCGTGAATTTCAACACTACCCCTAAGACTAAATGCACTTCTTTCTGACCCAAAATGCAATCCTGACCCTAAGCCCAACTCAAAACCACGTTTCTACGAACACTAACCCTAACTCTAACCTTCACGAATTCTAACCTCGACTCTAACCCTAAATGGGCTCGATTCTAACCCTAACACTAACTCGACAATTTCCACACTAACCCTAAGCCTAAATGCACTCCATTGTGACCTAAACTGGAATCCTGACCCTAAGCCTAACCCTAAACCGCGATTCTACTAACACAAACCCTAATCCTAAGCCTAACCCTAACAAACTCTAACCGCAACTCCAACCCTAAATGTGCTCGATTCTAACCCTAACACTAACTCGTCAATTTCAACACTAACCCTCAGCCTAAATCCACTTCTTTCTGACCCAAAATGCAATCCTGACCCTAAGCTTAACTCTAAAACACGATTCTGGGAACACTAACCCTAACTCTAAGTGTAACGAATTCTAACGATAACTCTAACCCTAAATGTGTTCGATTCTAACCCTAACACTTACTGGTCAATTTCAACACTAACCCCAAGCCTAAATGCACTCCGTTGTGACCTAAAATGGAATCCTGACCCTAAGCCTAACCCTAAACCTCGATTCTACGAACAGAAACCCTAATCCTAAAAATAACCCTAACAAATTCTAACCGTAACTCCAACCCTAAATGTGCTCGATTCTAACGCTAACACTAACTCGTCAATTTCAACACTAACCCTGAGCCTAAATCCACTTCTTTCTGACCCAAAATGCAATCCTGACCCTAAGCTTAACTCTAAACCACGATTCTAGGAACACTAACCCTAACTCTAAGCGTAACGAATTCTAACCATAACTCTAACACTAAATGTGCTCGATTCTAACCCCAACACTAACTCGTCAATTTCAACACTAACCCTAGGCCTAAATGCACTCCGTTGTGACCTAAAATGGAATCCTGACCCTAAGCCTAACTCTAAACCTCGATTCCACGAACACTAACCATAACTCTAACCCTAACGAATTCTAACCATAACTCTAACCCTAAATGTTCTCGATTCCAAATTTAACACTAAGTCGTCAATATCAACACTAACCCTAAGCCTAAATGCACTCCATTGTGACCTAAACTGGAATCCTGACCCTAAGCCTAACCCTAAACCGTGATTCTACTAACACAAACCCTAATCCTAAGCCTAACCCTAACAAACTCTAACCGCAAATCCAACCCTAAATGTGCTCGATTCTAACCCTAACACTAACTCGTCAATTTCAACACTAACCCTCAGCCTAAATCCACTTCTTTCTGACCCAAAATGCAATCCTGACCCTAAACTTAACTCTAAACCACGATCCTAGAAACACTAACCCTAACTCTAAGTGTAACGAATTCTAACCATAACTCTAACCCTAAATGTTCTCGATTCTAAACTTAACACTCATTCGTCAATTTCAACACTAACTTTAAGTCTAAATGCACTCGATGCTGAACCAAAATGCAATCCTGACACTAAGCCTAACACTAAACCTCGATTTTCTGAACACAAACCTTAACTCTAACCATAACGAATTCTAACCATAACTCTAAACCTAAATGTGCTCGATTCTAACCCTAACACTAACTCGTCAATTTCAACACTAACCCTAAGCCTAAATGCACTTGATTCTGACCCAAAATGCAATCCTGACCCTAAGGGTAACCCTAAACCTCGATACTACGAACACAAACCCTAATCCTAACCCTAACCCTAACGAATTCTCACCGTAACTCTAACCCTAAATGTGCTCGATTCTAACCCTAACACTAACTCGTCAATTTCAACACTGCCCCTAAGTCTAAATGCACTTCTTTCTGACCCTAAATGCAATCCTGACCCTAAGCCCAACTCAAAACCACTATTCTACGAACACTAACCCTAACTCTAGCCCTAACGAATTCTAACGATAACTCTAACACTATTTGTGCTCGATTCTAACCATAACACTAATTCTTCAATATCAACACTAATCCTAAGGCTAAATGCCCTCAATTCTGACCCAAAATGCAATCCTGGCACTAAGCCTAACCCTAAACCTCGATTCTGAGAACACAAACCCTAATCATAACCCTAACCCTAACGAATTCTAACCGTACCTCTAACCCTAAATGTGCTCAATTCTAACCCTAACACTAACTCGTCAATTTCAACACTAACCCTAAGCCTAAATTCACACCATTGTGACCCAAAATGCAATCCTGACCCTAAGCCTAACTCTAAACCTCGATTCTAGGAACACTAAACCTAACTCTAACCCTAACGAATTCTAACCATAACTCTAACCCTAAATGTTCTCAATTCTAAACTTAACACTAAGTCGTCAATTTCAACACTAATCCTAAGCCTAAATGCACTCGATGCTGACCCAAAATGCAATCCTGGCACTCAGCCAAACACTAAACCTCGATTTTCTGAACACAAACGTTAAATCCTACCATAACGATTTCTAACCATAACTCAAACCCTAAATGTGCCCGATTCTAACCCTAACACTAAGTCGTCAATATCAACACGAATCCTAAGCCTAAATGCACTCGATTCTGACCCAAAATGTAATCCTGGCACTAAGCCTGCCCCTAAACCTCGATTTTATGAAAACAAACCTTAACTCTAACCACAGCGAATTCTAACCATAACTGAAACCCTAAATGTGATCCATTCTAACCCTAACACTAACTCGTCAATTTCAACACTGAACCTCAGCCTAAATGCAATTCATTCTGACGCAAAATGCAATCCTGACCCTAAGCCAAACCCTAAACCTCGATTCTATGAACATAAACCCTAATCCTAACCCTAACCCTAACGAATTGTAACCATAACTCTAACCCTAAATGTGCTCGATTCTAACCCTCACACTAATTCGTCAATTTCAACACTAACCCTAAGCCTAAATGTACTTGATTCTGACCCAAAATGCAATCCTGATCCTAAGCCTAACCCTAAATCTCGATTCTACGAACAAAAACCCTAATCGTAACCCTAACCCTAACGAATTATAACCATAAATCTAACAACAAATGTGCTCGATTCTAACCCTAACACTAACTCGTCAATTTCAACACTAACCCTGAGCCTAAATCCACTTCTTTCTGACCCAAAATGCAATCCTGACCCTAAGCTTAACTCTAAACCACGATTCTAGGAACACTAACCCTAACTCTAAGCGTAACGAATTCTAACCATAGCTCTAACACTAAATGTGCTCGATTCTAACCCTAACACTAACTCGTCAATTTCAACACTAACCCTAAGCCTAAATGCACTTGATTCTGACCCAAAATGCAATCCTGACCCTAAGGGTAACCCTAAACCTCGATACTACGAACACAAACCCTAATCCTAACCCTAACCCTAACGAATTCTCACCGTAACTCTAACCCTAAATGTGCTCGATTCTAACCCTAACACTAACTCGTCAATTTCAACACTGCCCCTAAGTCTAAATGCACTTCTTTCTGACCCTAAATGCAATCCTGACCCTAAGCCCAACTCAAAACCACTATTCTACGAACACTAACCCTAACTCTAGCCCTAACGAATTCTAACGATAACTCTAACACTATTTGTGCTCGATTCTAACCATAACACTAATTCTTCAATATCAACACTAATCCTAAGGCTAAATGCCCTCAATTCTGACCCAAAATGCAATCCTGGCACTAAGCCTAACCCTAAACCTCGATTCTGAGAACACAAACCCTAATCATAACCCTAACCCTAACGAATTCTAACCGTACCTCTAACCCTAAATGTGCTCAATTCTAACCCTAACACTAACTCGTCAATTTCAACACTAACCCTAAGCCTAAATTCACACCATTGTGACCCAAAATGCAATCCTGACCCTAAGCCTAACTCTAAACCTCGATTCTAGGAACACTAAACCTAACTCTAACCCTAACGAATTCTAACCATAACTCTAACCCTAAATGTTCTCAATTCTAAACTTAACACTAAGTCGTCAATTTCAACACTAATCCTAAGCCTAAATGCACTCGATGCTGACCCAAAATGCAATCCTGGCACTCAGCCAAACACTAAACCTCGATTTTCTGAACACAAACGTTAAATCCTACCATAACGATTTCTAACCATAACTCAAACCCTAAATGTGCCCGATTCTAACCCTAACACTAAGTCGTCAATATCAACACGAATCCTAAGCCTAAATGCACTCGATTCTGACCCAAAATGTAATCCTGGCACTAAGCCTGCCCCTAAACCTCGATTTTATGAAAACAAACCTTAACTCTAACCACAGCGAATTCTAACCATAACTGAAACCCTAAATGTGATCCATTCTAACCCTAACACTAACTCGTCAATTTCAACACTGAACCTCAGCCTAAATGCAATTCATTCTGACGCAAAATGCAATCCTGACCCAAAGCCAAACCCTAAACCTCGATTCTATGAACATAAACCCTAATCCTAACCCTAACCCTAACGAATTGTAACCATAACTCTAACCCTAAATGTGCTCGATTCTAACCCTCACACTAATTCGTCAATTTCAACACTAACCCTAAGCCTAAATGTACTTGATTCTGACCCAAAATGCAATCCTGATCCTAAGCCTAACCCTAAATCTCGATTCTACGAACACAAACCCTAATCGTAACCCTAACCCTAACGAATTATAACCATAAATCTAACAACAAATGTGCTCGATTCTAACCCTAACACTAACTCGTCAATTTCAACACTAACCCTGAGCCTAAATCCACTTCTTTCTGACCCAAAATGCAATCCTGACCCTAAGCTTAACTCTAAACCACGATTCTAGGAACATTAACCCTAACTCTAAGCGTAACGAATTCTAACCATAACTCTAACACTAAATGTGCTCGATTCTAACCCTAACACTAACTCGTCAATTTCAACACTAACCCTAAGCCTAAATGCACTCCGTTGTGACCTAAAATGGAATCCTGACCCTAAGCCTAACTCTAAACCTCGATTCCACGAACACTAACCATAACTCTAACCCTAACGATTTCTAACCATAACTCTAACCCTAAATGTTCTCGATTCTAAATTTAACACTAAGTCGTCAATATCAACACTAATCCTAAGCCTAAATGCACTCAATTCTGACCGAAAATGCAATCCTGGCACTAAGCCTGCCCCTAAACCTCGATTTTACGAACACAAAGCTTAACTCTAACCACAGCGAATTCTAACCATAACTGAAACCCTAAATGTGATCCATTCTAACCCTAAGACTAACTCGTCAATTTCTACACTAAACCTCAGCCTAAATGCACTTCATTCTGACCCAAAATGCAATTCGGACCCTAAGCCTAACCATAAACCTCGATTCTACGAACACAAACCCTAATCCTAACCCTAACCCTAACGAATTAAAACCATAACTCTAACCCTAAATGTGCTCGATTCTAACCCTAACACTAATTCGTCGATTTCAACACTAATCCTAAGACTAAATGCACTCCGTTGTGACCTAAAATGGAATCCTGACCCTAAGCCTAACTCTAGACCTCGTTTTTAGGAACACAAACCTTAACTCTAACCACAGCTAATTCTAACCATAATTGAAAACCTAAATGTGATCGATTATAACCGTAACACTAACTCGTCAATTTCAACACTAACCCTATGCCTAAATGCACTCCATTCTGACCTAAAATGGAATCCTGACCCTAAGCCTAACCCTAAACCACGATTCTACGAGCACAAACCTTAATCCTAACCCTAACCCTAAGGAATTAAAACCATAACTCTAACCCTAAATGTGCTCGATTCTAACCCTAACACTAACTCGTGAATTTCAACACTACCCCTAAGACTAAATGCACTTCTTTCTGACCCAAAATGCAATCCTGACTCTAAGCCCAACTCAAAACCACGTTTCTACGAACACTAACCCTAACTCTAACCTTCACGAATTCTAACCTCGACTCTAACCCTAAATGGGCTCGATTCTAACCCTAACACTAACTCGACAATTTCCACACTAACCCTAAGCCTAAATGCACTCCATTGTGACCTAAACTGGAATCCTGACCCTAAGCCTAACCCTAAACCGCGATTCTACTAACACAAACCCTAATCCTAAGCCTAACCCTAACAAACTCTAACCGCAACTCCAACCCTAAATGTGCTCGATTCTAACCCTAACACTAACTCGTCAATTTCAACACTAACCCTCAGCCTAAATCCACTTCTTTCTGACCCAAAATGCAATCCTGACCCTAAGCTTAACTCTAAAACACGATTCTGGGAACACTAACCCTAACTCTAAGTGTAACGAATTCTAACGATAACTCTAACCCTAAATGTGTTCGATTCTAACCCTAACACTTACTGGTCAATTTCAACACTAACCCCAAGCCTAAATGCACTCCGTTGTGACCTAAAATGGAATCCTGACCCTAAGCCTAACCCTAAACCTCGATTCTACGAACAGAAACCCTAATCCTAAAAATAACCCTAACAAATTCTAACCGTAACTCCAACCCTAAATGTGCTCGATTCTAACGCTAACACTAAGTCGTCAATTTCAACACTAACCCTGAGCCTAAATCCACTTCTTTCTGACCCAAAATGCAATCCTGACCCTAAGCTTAACTCTAAACCACGATTCTAGGAACACTAACCCTAACTCTAAGCGTAACGAATTCTAACCATAACTCTAACACTAAATGTGCTCGATTCTAACCCCAACACTAACTCGTCAATTTCAACACTAACCCTAGGCCTAAATGCACTCCGTTGTGACCTAAAATGGAATCCTGACCCTAAGCCTAACTCTAAACCTCGATTCCACGAACACTAACCATAACTCTAACCCTAACGAATTCTAACATAACTCTAACCCTAAATGTTCTCGATTCTAAATTTAACACTAGTCGTCAATATCAACACTAACCCTAAGCCTAAATTGCACTCCATTGTGACCTAAACTGGAATCCTGACCCTAAGCCTAACCCTAAACCGTGATTCTACTAACACAAACCCTAATCCTAAGCCTAACCCTAACAAACTCTAACCGCAAATCCAACCCTAAATGTGCTCGATTCTAACCCTAACACTAACTCGTCAATTTCAACACTAACCCTCAGCCTAAATCCACTTCTTTCTGACCCAAAATGCAATCCTGACCCTAAACTTAACTCTAAACCACGATCCTAGAAACACTAACCCTAACTCTAAGTGTAACGAATTCTAACCATAACTCTAACCCTAAATGTTCTCGATTCTAAACTTAACACTCATTCGTCAATTTCAACACTAACTTTAAGTCTAAATGCACTCGATGCTGACCCCAAAATGCAATCCTGACACTAAGCCTAACACTAAACCTCGATTTTCTGAACACAAACCTTAACTCTAACCATAACGAATTCTAACCATAACTCTAAACCTAAATGTGCTCGATTCTAACCCTAACACTAACTCGTCAATTTCAACACTAACCCCTCAGCCTAAATCCACTTCTTTCTGACCCAAAATGCAATCCTGACCCTAAGCTTAACTCTAAAACACGATTCTGGGAACACTAACCCTAACTCTAAGTGTAACGAATTCTAACCATAACTCTAACCCTAAATGTGTTCGATTCTAACCCTAACACTTACTGGTCAATTTCAACACTAACCCCAAGCCTAAATGCACTCCGTTGTGACCTAAAATGGAATCCTGACCCTAAGCCTAACCCTAAACCTCGATTCTACGAACAGAAACCCTAATCCTAAAAATAACCCTAACAAATTCTAACCGTAACTCCAACCCTAAATGTGCTCGATTCTAACGCTAACACTAAGTCGTCAATTTCAACACTAACCCTGAGCCTAAATCCACTTCTTTCTGACCCAAAATGCAATCCTGACCCTAAGCTTAACTCTAAACCACGATTCTAGGAACACTAACCCTAACTCTAAGCGTAACGAATTCTAACCATAACTCTAACGCTAAATGTGCTCGATTCTAACCCCAACACTAACTCGTCAATTTCAACACTAACCCTAGGCCTAAATGCACTCCGTTGTGACCTAAAATGGAATCCTGACCCTAAGCCTAACTCTAAACCTCGATTCCACGAACACTAACCATAACTCTAACCCTAACGAATTCTAACCATAACTCTAACCCTAAATGTTCTCGATTCTAAATTTAACACTAAGTCGTCAATATCAACACTAACCCTAAGCCTAAATGCACTCCATTGTGACCTAAACTGGAATCCTGAACCCTAAGCCTAACCCTAAACCGTGATTCTACTAACACAAACCCTAATCCTAAGCCTAACCCTAACAAACTCTAACCGCAAATCCAACCCTAAATGTGCTCGATTCTAACCCTAACACTAACTCGTCAATTTCAACACTAACCCTCAGCCTAAATCCACTTCTTTCTGACCCAAAATGCAATCCTGACCCTAAACTTAACTCTAAACCACGATCCTAGAAACACTAACCCCTAACTCTAAGTGTAACGAATTCTAACCATAACTCTAACCCTAAATGTTCTCGATTCTAAACTTAACACTCATTCGTCAATTTCAACACTAACTTTAAGTCTAAATGCACTCGATGCTGACCCAAAATGCAATCCTGACACTAAGCCTAACACTAAACCTCGATTTTCTGAACACAAACCTTAACTCTAACCATAACGAATTCTAACCATAACTCTAAACCTAAATGTGCTCGATTCTAACCCTAACACTAAACAACGTCAATTTCAACACTAACCCTAAGCCTAAATGCACTTGATTCTGACCCAAAATGCAATCCTGACCCTAAGGGTAACCCTAAACCTCGATACTACGAACACAAACCCTAATCCTAACCCTAACCCTAACGAATTCTCACCGTAACTCTAACCCTAAATGTGCTCGATTCTAACCCTAACACTAACTCGTCAATTTCAACACTGCCCCTAAGTCTAAATGCACTTCTTTCTGACCCTAAATGCAATCCTGACCCTAAGCCCAACTCAAAACCACTATTCTACGAACACTAACCCTAACTCTAGCCCTAACGAATTCTAACGATAACTCTAACACTATTTGTGCTCGATTCTAACCATAACACTAATTCTTCAATATCAACACTAATCCTAAGCTAAATGCCCTCAATTCTGACCCAAAATGCAATCCTGGCACTAAGCCTAACCCTAAACCTCGATTCTGAGAACACAAACCCTAATCATAACCCTAACCCTAACGAATTCTAACCGTACCTCTAACCCTAAATGTGCTCGATTCTAACCCTAACACTAACTCGTCAATTTCAACACTAACCCTAAGCCTAAATTCACACCATTGTGACCCAAAATGCAATCCTGACCCTAAGCCTAACTCTAAACCTCGATTCTAGGAACACTAAACCTAACTCTAACCCTAACGAATTCTAACCATAACTCTAACCCTAAATGTTCTCAATTCTAAACTTAACACTAAGTCGTCAATTTCAACACTAATCCTAAGCCTAAATGCACTCGATGCTGACCCAAAATGCAATCCTGGCACTCAGCCAAACACTAAACCTCGATTTTCTGAACACAAACGTTAAATCCTACCATAACGATTTCTAACCATAACTCAAACCCTAAATGTGCCCGATTCTAACCCTAACACTAAGTCGTCAATATCAACACGAATCCTAAGCCTAAATGCACTCGATTCTGACCCAAAATGTAATCCTGGCACTAAGCCTGCCCCTAAACCTCGATTTTATGAAAACAAACCTTAACTCTAACCACAGCGAATTCTAACCATAACTGAAACCCTAAATGTGATCCATTCTAACTCCCTAACACTAACTCGTCAATTTCAACACTGAACCTCAGCCTAAATGCAATTCATTCTGACGCAAAATGCAATCCTGACCCTAAGCCAAACCCTAAACCTCGATTCTACGAACACAAACCCTAATCCGAACCCTAACCCTAACGAATTCTCACCGTAACTCTAACCCTAAATGTGCTCGATTCTAACCCTAACACTAACTCGTCAATTTCAACACTAACCCTCAGCCTAAATCCACTTCTTTCTGACCCAAAATGCAATCCTGACCCTAAACTTAACTCTAAACCACGATCCTAGAAACACTAACCCTAACTCTAAGTGTAACGAATTCTAACCATAACTCTAACCCTAAATGTGCTCGATTCTAACCCTAACACTAACTCGTCAATTTCAACACTAACTTTAAGTCTAAATGCACTCGATGCTGACCCAAAATGCAATCCTGACACTAAGCCTAACACTAAACCTCGATTTTCTGAACACAAACCTTAACTCTAACCATAACGAATTCTAACCATAACTCTAAACCTAAATGTGCTCGATTCTAACCCTAACACTAACTCGTCAATTTCAACACTAACCCTAAGCCTAAATGCACTTGATTCTGACCCAAAATGCAATCCTGACCCTAAGGGTAACCCTAAACCTCGATACTACGAACACAAACCCTAATCCTAACCCTAACCCTAACGAATTCTCACCGTAACTCTAACCCTAAATGTGCTCGATTCTAACCTAACACTAACTCGTCAATTTCAACACTGCCCCTAAGTCTAAATGCACTTCTTTCTGACCCTAAATGCAATCCTGACCCTAAGCCCAACTCAAAACCACTATTCTACGAACACTAACCCTAACTCTAGCCCTAACGAATTCTAACGATAACTCTAACACTATTTGTGCTCGATTCTAACCATAACACTAATTCTTCAATATCAACACTAATCCTAAGGCTAAATGCCCTCAATTCTGACCCAAAATGCAATCCTGGCACTAAGCCTAACCCTAAACCTCGATTCTGAGAACACAAACCCTAATCATAACCCTAACCCTAACGAATTCTAACCGTACCTCTAACCCTAAATGTGCTCGATTCTAACCCTAACACTAACTCGTCAATTTCAACACTAACCCTAAGCCTAAATTCACACCATTGTGACCCAAAATGCAATCCTGACCCTAAGCCTAACTCTAAACCTCGATTCTAGGAACACTAAACCTAACTCTAACCCTAACGAATTCTAACCATAACTCTAACCCTAAATGTTCTCAATTCTAAACTTAACACTAAGTCGTCAATTTCAACACTAATCCTAAGCCTAAATGCACTCGATGCTGACCCAAAATGCAATCCTGGCACTCAGCCAAACACTAAACCTCGATTTTCTGAACACAAACGTTAAATCCTACCATAACGATTTCTAACCATAACTCAAACCCTAAATGTGCCCGATTCTAACCCTAACACTAAGTCGTCAATATCAACACGAATCCTAAGCCTAAATGCACTCGATTCTGACCCAAAATGTAATCCTGGCACTAAGCCTGCCCCTAAACCTCGATTTTATGAAAACAAACCTTAACTCTAACCACAGCGAATTCTAACCATAACTGAAACCCTAAATGTGATCCATTCTAACCCTAACACTAACTCGTCAATTTCAACACTGAACCTCAGCCTAAATGCAATTCATTCTGACGCAAAATGCAATCCTGACCCTAAGCCAAACCCTAAACCTCGATTCTACGAACACAAACCCTAATCCTAACCCTAACCCTAACGAATTCTCACCGTAACTCTAACCCTAAATGTGCTCGATTCTAACCCTAACACTAACTCGTCAATTTCAACACTAACCCTCAGCCTAAATCCACTTCTTTCTGACCCAAAATGCAATCCTGACCCTAAACTTAACTCTAAACCACGATCCTAGAAACACTAACCCTAACTCTAAGTGTAACGAATTCTAACCATAACTCTAACCCTAAATGTTCTCGATTCTAAACTTAACACTCATTCGTCAATTTCAACACTAACTTTAAGTCTAAATGCACTCGATGCTGACCCAAAATGCAATCCTGACACTAAGCCTAACACTAAACCTCGATTTTCTGAACACAAACCTTAACTCTAACCATAACGAATTCTAACCATAACTCTAAACCTAAATGTGCTCGATTCTAACCCTAACACTAACTCGTCAATTTCAACACTAACCCTAAGCCTAAATGCACTTGATTCTGACCCAAAATGCAATCCTGACCCTAAGGGTAACCCTAAGCCTCGATACTACGAACACAAACCCTAATCCTAACCCTAACCCTAACGAATTCTCACCGTAACTCTAACCCTAAATGTGCTCGATTCTAACCCTAACACTAACTCGTCAATTTCAACACTGCCCCTAAGTCTAAATGCACTTCTTTCTGACCCTAAATGCAATCCTGACCCTAAGCCCAACTCAAAACCACTATTCTACGAACACTAACCCTAACTCTAGCCCTAACGAATTCTAACGATAACTCTAACACTATTTGTGCTCGATTCTAACCATAACACTAATTCTTCAATATCAACACTAATCCTAAGGCTAAATGCCCTCAATTCTGACCCAAAATGCAATCCTGGCACTAAGCCTAACCCTAAACCTCGATTCTGAGAACACAAACCCTAATCATAACCCTAACCCTAACGAATTCTAACCGTACCTCTAACCCTAAATGTGCTCGATTCTAACCCTAACACTAACTCGTCAATTTCAACACTAACCCTAAGCCTAAATTCACACCATTGTGACCCAAAATGCAATCCTGACCCTAAGCCTAACTCTAAACCTCGATTCTAGGAACACTAAACCTAACTCTAACCCTAACGAATTCTAACCATAACTCTAACCCTAAATGTTCTCAATTCTAAACTTAACACTAAGTCGTCAATTTCAACACTAATCCTAAGCCTAAATGCACTCGATGCTGACCCAAAATGCAATCCTGGCACTCAGCCAAACACTAAACCTCGATTTTCTGAACACAAACGTTAAATCCTACCATAACGATTTCTAACCATAACTCAAACCCTAAATGTGCCCGATTCTAACCCTAACACTAAGTCGTCAATATCAACACGAATCCTAAGCCTAAATGCACTCGATTCTGACCCAAAATGTAATCCTGGCACTAAGCCTGCCCCTAAACCTCGATTTTATGAAAACAAACCTTAACTCTAACCACAGCGAATTCTAACCATAACTGAAACCCTAAATGTGATCCATTCTAACCCTAACACTAACTTGTCAATTTCAACACTGAACCTCAGCCTAAATGCAATTCATTCTGACGCAAAATGCAATCCTGACCCTAAGCCAAACCCTAAACCTCGATTCTACGAACACAAACCCTAATCCTAACCCTAACCCTAACGAATTCTCACCGTAACTCTAACCCTAAATGTGCTCGATTCTAACCCTAACACTAACTCGTCAATTTCAACACTAACCCTCAGCCTAAATCCACTTCTTTCTGACCCAAAATGCAATCCTGACCCTAAACTTAACTCTAAACCACGATCCTAGAAACACTAACCCTAACTCTAAGTGTAACGAATTCTAACCATAACTCTAACCCTAAATGTTCTCGATTCTAAACTTAACACTCATTCGTCAATTTCAACACTAACTTTAAGTCTAAATGCACTCGATGCTGACCCAAAATGCAATCCTGACACTAAGCCTAACACTAAACCTCGATTTTCTGAACACAAACCTTAACTCTAACCATAACGAATTCTAACCATAACTCTAAACCTAAATGTGCTCGATTCTAACCCTAACACTAACTCGTCAATTTCAACACTAACCCTAAGCCTAAATGCACTTGATTCTGACCCAAAATGCAATCCTGACCCTAAGGGTAACCCTAAACCTCGATACTACGAACACAAACCCTAATCCTAACCCTAACCCTAACGAATTCTCACCGTAACTCTAACCCTAAATGTGCTCGATTCTAACCCTAACACTAACTCGTCAATTTCAACACTGCCCCTAAGTCTAAATGCACTTCTTTCTGACCCTAAATGCAATCCTGACCCTAAGCCCAACTCAAAACCACTATTCTACGAACACTAACCCTAACTCTAGCCCTAACGAATTCTAACGATAACTCTAACACTATTTGTGCTCGATTCTAACCATAACACTAATTCTTCAATATCAACACTAATCCTAAGGCTAAATGCCCTCAATTCTGACCCAAAATGCAATCCTGGCACTAAGCCTAACCCTAAACCTCGATTCTGAGAACACAAACCCTAATCATAACCCTAACCCTAACGAATTCTAACCGTACCTCTAACCCTAAATGTGCTCGATTCTAACCCTAACACTAACTCGTCAATTTCAACACTAACCCTAAGCCTAAATTCACACCATTGTGACCCAAAATGCAATCCTGACCCTAAGCCTAACTCTAAACCTCGATTCTAGGAACACTAAACCTAACTCTAACCCTAACGAATTCTAACCATAACTCTAACCCTAAATGTTCTCAATTCTAAACTTAACACTAAGTCGTCAATTTCAACACTAATCCTAAGCCTAAATGCACTCGATGCTGACCCAAAATGCAATCCTGGCACTCAGCCAAACACTAAACCTCGATTTTCTGAACACAAACGTTAAATCCTACCATAACGATTTCTAACCATAACTCAAACCCTAAATGTGCCCGATTCTAACCCTAACACTAAGTCGTCAATATCAACACGAATCCTAAGCCTAAATGCACTCGATTCTGACCCAAAATGTAATCCTGGCACTAAGCCTGCCCCTAAACCTCGATTTTATGAAAACAAACCTTAACTCTAACCACAGCGAATTCTAACCATAACTGAAACCCTAAATGTGATCCATTCTAACCCTAACACTAACTCGTCAATTTCAACACTGAACCTCAGCCTAAATGCAATTCATTCTGACGCAAAATGCAATCCTGACCCTAAGCCAAACCCTAAACCTCGATTCTACGAACACAAACCCTAATCCTAACCCTAACCCTAACGAATTCTCACCGTAACTCTAACCCTAAATGTGCTCGATTCTAACCCTAACACTAACTCGTCAATTTCAACACTAACCCTCAGCCTAAATCCACTTCTTTCTGACCCAAAATGCAATCCTGACCCTAAACTTAACTCTAAACCACGATCCTAGAAACACTAACCCTAACTCTAAGTGTAACGAATTCTAACCATAACTCTAACCCTAAATGTTCTCGATTCTAAACTTAACACTCATTCGTCAATTTCAACACTAACTTTAAGTCTAAATGCACTCGATGCTGACCCAAAATGCAATCCTGACACTAAGCCTAACACTAAACCTCGATTTTCTGAACACAAACCTTAACTCTAACCATAACGAATTCTAACCATAACTCTAAACCTAAATGTGCTCGATTCTAACCCT
The DNA here is from genome assembly GCF_028372415.1 of Notamacropus eugenii. Lineage (NCBI taxonomy): Eukaryota > Metazoa > Chordata > Mammalia > Diprotodontia > Macropodidae > Notamacropus > Notamacropus eugenii. The sequence goes on along the minus strand of NC_092877.1, from coordinate 167,751,995 downwards.
AACACTAACTCGTCAATTTCAACACTAACCCTAAGCCTAAATGCACTTGATTCTGACCCAAAATGCAATCCTGACCCTAAGGGTAACCCTAAACCTCGATACTACGAACACAAACCCTAATCCTAACCCTAACCCTAACGAATTCTCACCGTAACTCTAACCCTAAATGTGCTCGATTCTAACCCTAACACTAACTCGTCAATTTCAACACTGCCCCTAAGTCTAAATGCACTTCTTTCTGACCCTAAATGCAATCCTGACCCTAAGCCCAACTCAAAACCACTATTCTACGAACACTAACCCTAACTCTAGCCCTAACGAATTCTAACGATAACTCTAACACTATTTGTGCTCGATTCTAACCATAACACTAATTCTTCAATATCAACACTAATCCTAAGGCTAAATGCCCTCAATTCTGACCCAAAATGCAATCCTGGCACTAAGCCTAACCCTAAACCTCGATTCTGAGAACACAAACCCTAATCATAACCCTAACCCTAACGAATTCTAACCGTACCTCTAACCCTAAATGTGCTCGATTCTAACCCTAACACTAACTCGTCAATTTCAACACTAACCCTAAGCCTAAATTCACACCATTGTGACCCAAAATGCAATCCTGACCCTAAGCCTAACTCTAAACCTCGATTCTAGGAACACTAAACCTAACTCTAACCCTAACGAATTCTAACCATAACTCTAACCCTAAATGTTCTCAATTCTAAACTTAACACTAAGTCGTCAATTTCAACACTAATCCTAAGCCTAAATGCACTCGATGCTGACCCAAAATGCAATCCTGGCACTCAGCCAAACACTAAACCTCGATTTTCTGAACACAAACGTTAAATCCTACCATAACGATTTCTAACCATAACTCAAACCCTAAATGTGCCCGATTCTAACCCTAACACTAAGTCGTCAATATCAACACGAATCCTAAGCCTAAATGCACTCGATTCTGACCCAAAATGTAATCCTGGCACTAAGCCTGCCCCTAAACCTCGATTTTATGAAAACAAACCTTAACTCTAACCACAGCGAATTCTAACCATAACTGAAACCCTAAATGTGATCCATTCTAACCCTAACACTAACTCGTCAATTTCAACACTGAACCTCAGCCTAAATGCAATTCATTCTGACGCAAAATGCAATCCTGACCCTAAGCCAAACCCTAAACCTCGATTCTATGAACATAAACCCTAATCCTAACCCTAACCCTAACGAATTGTAACCATAACTCTAACCCTAAATGTGCTCGATTCTAACCCTCACACTAATTCGTCCATTTCAACACTAACCCTAAGCCTAAATGTACTTGATTCTGACCCAAAATGCAATCCTGATCCTAAGCCTAACCCTAAATCTCGATTCTACGAACACAAACCCTAATCGTAACCCTAACCCTAACGAATTATAACCATAACTCTAACACTAAATGTGCTCGATTCTAACCCCAACACTAACTCGTCAATTTCAACACTAACCCTAGGCCTAAATGCACTCCGTTGTGACCTAAAATGGAATCCTGACCCTAAGCCTAACTCTAAACCTCGATTCCACGAACACTAACCATAACTCTAACCCTAACGAATTCTAACCATAACTCTAACCCTAAATGTTCTCGATTCTAAATTTAACACTAAGTCGTCAATATCAACACTAACCCTAAGCCTAAATGCACTCCATTGTGACCTAAACTGGAATCCTGACCCTAAGCCTAACCCTAAACCGTGATTCTACTAACACAAACCCTAATCCTAAGCCTAACCCTAACAAACTCTAACCGCAAATCCAACCCTAAATGTGCTCGATTCTAACCCTAACACTAACTCGTCAATTTCAACACTAACCCTCAGCCTAAATCCACTTCTTTCTGACCCAAAATGCAATCCTGACCCTAAACTTAACTCTAAACCACGATCCTAGAAACACTAACCCTAACTCTAAGTGTAACGAATTCTAACCATAACTCTAACCCTAAATGTTCTCGATTCTAAACTTAACACTCATTCGTCAATTTCAACACTAACTTTAAGTCTAAATGCACTCGATGCTGAACCAAAATGCAATCCTGACACTAAGCCTAACACTAAACCTCGATTTTCTGAACACAAACCTTAACTCTAACCATAACGAATTCTAACCATAACTCTAAACCTAAATGTGCTCGATTCTAACCCTAACACTAACTCGTCAATTTCAACACTAACCCTAAGCCTAAATGCACTTGATTCTGACCCAAAATGCAATCCTGACCCTAAGGGTAACCCTAAACCTCGATACTACGAACACAAACCCTAATCCTAACCCTAACCCTAACGAATTCTCACCGTAACTCTAACCCTAAATGTGCTCGATTCTAACCCTAACACTAACTCGTCAATTTCAACACTGCCCCTAAGTCTAAATGCACTTCTTTCTGACCCTAAATGCAATCCTGACCCTAAGCCCAACTCAAAACCACTATTCTACGAACACTAACCCTAACTCTAGCCCTAACGAATTCTAACGATAACTCTAACACTATTTGTGCTCGATTCTAACCATAACACTAATTCTTCAATATCAACACTAATCCTAAGGCTAAATGCCCTCAATTCTGACCCAAAATGCAATCCTGGCACTAAGCCTAACCCTAAACCTCGATTCTGAGAACACAAACCCTAATCATAACCCTAACCCTAACGAATTCTAACCGTACCTCTAACCCTAAATGTGCTCGATTCTAACCCTAACACTAACTCGTCAATTTCAACACTAACCCTAAGCCTAAATTCACACCATTGTGACCCAAAATGCAATCCTGACCCTAAGCCTAACTCTAAACCTCGATTCTAGGAACACTAAACCTAACTCTAACCCTAACGAATTCTAACCATAACTCTAACCCTAAATGTTCTCAATTCTAAACTTAACACTAAGTCGTCAATTTCAACACTAATCCTAAGCCTAAATGCACTCGATGCTGACCCAAAATGCAATCCTGGCACTCAGCCAAACACTAAACCTCGATTTTCTGAACACAAACGTTAAATCCTACCATAACGATTTCTAACCATAACTCAAACCCTAAATGTGCCCGATTCTAACCCTAACACTAAGTCGTCAATATCAACACGAATCCTAAGCCTAAATGCACTCGATTCTGACCCAAAATGTAATCCTGGCACTAAGCCTGCCCCTAAACCTCGATTTTATGAAAACAAACCTTAACTCTAACCACAGCGAATTCTAACCATAACTGAAACCCTAAATGTGATCCATTCTAACCCTAACACTAACTCGTCAATTTCAACACTGAACCTCAGCCTAAATGCAATTCATTCTGACGCAAAATGCAATCCTGACCCTAAGCCAAACCCTAAACCTCGATTCTACGAACACAAACCCTAATCCTAACCCTAACCCTAACGAATTCTCACCGTAACTCTAACCCTAAATGTGCTCGATTCTAACCCTAACACTAACTCGTCAATTTCAACACTAACCCTCAGCCTAAATCCACTTCTTTCTGACCCAAAATGCAATCCTGACCCTAAACTTAACTCTAAACCACGATCCTAGAAACACTAACCCTAACTCTAAGTGTAACGAATTCTAACCATAACTCTAACCCTAAATGTGCTCGATTCTAACCCTAACACTAACTCGTCAATTTCAACACTAACTTTAAGTCTAAATGCACTCGATGCTGACCCAAAATGCAATCCTGACACTAAGCCTAACACTAAACCTCGATTTTCTGAACACAAACCTTAACTCTAACCATAACGAATTCTAACCATAACTCTAAACCTAAATGTGCTCGATTCTAACCCTAACACTAACTCGTCAATTTCAACACTAACCCTAAGCCTAAATGCACTTGATTCTGACCCAAAATGCAATCCTGACCCTAAGGGTAACCCTAAACCTCGATACTACGAACACAAACCCTAATCCTAACCCTAACCCTAACGAATTCTCACCGTAACTCTAACCCTAAATGTGCTCGATTCTAACCCTAACACTAACTCGTCAATTTCAACACTGCCCCTAAGTCTAAATGCACTTCTTTCTGACCCTAAATGCAATCCTGACCCTAAGCCCAACTCAAAACCACTATTCTACGAACACTAACCCTAACTCTAGCCCTAACGAATTCTAACGATAACTCTAACACTATTTGTGCTCGATTCTAACCATAACACTAATTCTTCAATATCAACACTAATCCTAAGGCTAAATGCCCTCAATTCTGACCCAAAATGCAATCCTGGCACTAAGCCTAACCCTAAACCTCGATTCTGAGAACACAAACCCTAATCATAACCCTAACCCTAACGAATTCTAACCGTACCTCTAACCCTAAATGTGCTCGATTCTAACCCTAACACTAACTCGTCAATTTCAACACTAACCCTAAGCCTAAATTCACACGATTGTGACCCAAAATGCAATCCTGACCCTAAGCCTAACTCTAAACCTCGATTCCACGAACACTAACCATAACTCTAACCCTAACGAATTCTAACCATAACTCTAACCCTAAATGTTCTCGATTCTAAATTTAACACTAAGTCGTCAATATCAACACTAACCCTAAGCCTAAATGCACTCCATTGTGACCTAAACTGGAATCCTGACCCTAAGCCTAACCCTAAACCGTGATTCTACTAACACAAACCCTAATCCTAAGCCTAACCCTAACAAACTCTAACCGCAAATCCAACCCTAAATGTGCTCGATTCTAACCCTAACACTAACTCGTCAATTTCAACACTAACCCTCAGCCTAAATCCACTTCTTTCTGACCCAAAATGCAATCCTGACCCTAAACTTAACTCTAAACCACGATCCTAGAAACACTAACCCTAACTCTAAGTGTAACGAATTCTAACCATAACTCTAACCCTAAATGTTCTCGATTCTAAACTTAACACTCATTCGTCAATTTCAACACTAACTTTAAGTCTAAATGCACTCGATGCTGAACCAAAATGCAATCCTGACACTAAGCCTAACACTAAACCTCGATTTTCTGAACACAAACCTTAACTCTAACCATAACGAATTCTAACCATAACTCTAAACCTAAATGTGCTCGATTCTAACCCTAACACTAACTCGTCAATTTCAACACTAACCCTAAGCCTAAATGCACTTGATTCTGACCCAAAATGCAATCCTGACCCTAAGGGTAACCCTAAACCTCGATACTACGAACACAAACCCTAATCCTAACCCTAACCCTAACGAATTCTCACCGTAACTCTAACCCTAAATGTGCTCGATTCTAACCCTAACACTAACTCGTCAATTTCAACACTGCCCCTAAGTCTAAATGCACTTCTTTCTGACCCTAAATGCAATCCTGACCCTAAGCCCAACTCAAAACCACTATTCTACGAACACTAACCCTAACTCTAGCCCTAACGAATTCTAACGATAACTCTAACACTATTTGTGCTCGATTCTAACCATAACACTAATTCTTCAATATCAACACTAATCCTAAGGCTAAATGCCCTCAATTCTGACCCAAAATGCAATCCTGGCACTAAGCCTAACCCTAAACCTCGATTCTGAGAACACAAACCCTAATCATAACCCTAACCCTAACGAATTCTAACCGTACCTCTAACCCTAAATGTGCTCGATTCTAACCCTAACACTAACTCGTCAATTTCAACACTAACCCTAAGCCTAAATTCACACCATTGTGACCCAAAATGCAATCCTGACCCTAAGCCTAACTCTAAACCTCGATTCTAGGAACACTAAACCTAACTCTAACCCTAACGAATTCTAACCATAACTCTAACCCTAAATGTTCTCAATTCTAAACTTAACACTAAGTCGTCAATTTCAACACTAATCCTAAGCCTAAATGCACTCGATGCTGACCCAAAATGCAATCCTGGCACTCAGCCAAACACTAAACCTCGATTTTCTGAACACAAACGTTAAATCCTACCATAACGATTTCTAACCATAACTCAAACCCTAAATGTGCCCGATTCTAACCCTAACACTAAGTCGTCAATATCAACACGAATCCTAAGCCTAAATGCACTCGATTCTGACCCAAAATGTAATCCTGGCACTAAGCCTGCCCCTAAACCTCGATTTTATGAAAACAAACCTTAACTCTAACCACAGCGAATTCTAACCATAACTGAAACCCTAAATGTGATCCATTCTAACCCTAACACTAACTCGTCAATTTCAACACTGAACCTCAGCCTAAATGCAATTCATTCTGACGCAAAATGCAATCCTGACCCTAAGCCAAACCCTAAACCTCGATTCTATGAACATAAACCCTAATCCTAACCCTAACCCTAACGAATTGTAACCATAACTCTAACCCTAAATGTGCTCGATTCTAACCCTCACACTAATTCGTCAATTTCAACACTAACCCTAAGCCTAAATGTACTTGATTCTGACCCAAAATGCAATCCTGATCCTAAGCCTAACCCTAAATCTCGATTCTACGAACACAAACCCTAATCGTAACCCTAACCCTAACGAATTATAACCATAAATCTAACAACAAATGTGCTCGATTCTAACCCTAACACTAACTCGTCAATTTCAACACTAACCCTGAGCCTAAATCCACTTCTTTCTGACCCAAAATGCAATCCTGACCCTAAGCTTAACTCTAAACCACGATTCTAGGAACACTAACCCTAACTCTAAGCGTAACGAATTCTAACCATAACTCTAACACTAAATGTGCTCGATTCTAACCCTAACACTAACTCGTCAATTTCAACACTAACCCTAAGCCTAAATGCACTCCGTTGTGACCTAAAATGGAATCCTGACCCTAAGCCTAACTCTAAACCTCGATTCCACGAACACTAACCATAACTCTAACCCTAACGAATTCTAACCATAACTCTAACCCTAAATGTTCTCAATTCTAAATTTAACACTAAGTCGTCAATATCAACACTAATCCTAAGCCTAAATGCACTCAATTCTGACCGAAAATGCAATCCTGGCACTAAGCCTGCCCCTAAACCTCGATTTTACGAACACAAAGCTTAACTCTAACCACAGCGAATTCTAACCATAACTGAAACCCTAAATGTGATCCATTCTAACCCTAAGACTAACTCGTCAATTTCTACACTAAACCTCAGCCTAAATGCACTTCATTCTGACCCAAAATGCAATTCGGACCCTAAGCCTAACCATAAACCTCGATTCTACGAACACAAACCCTAATCCTAACCCTAACCCTAACGAATTAAAACCATAACTCTAACCCTAAATGTGCTCGATTCTAACCCTAACACTAATTCGTCAATTTCAACACTAACCCTAAGCCTAAATGCACTTGATTCTGACCCAAAATGCAATCCTAACCCTAATCTTAACCCTAAACCTCGATTCTACGAACACAAACCCTAATCCTAACCCTAACCCTAACGAATTCTAACCATAACTCTAACCCTAAATGTGCTCGATTCTAACCTTCACACTAATTCGTCAATTTCAACACTAACCCTAAGCCTAAATGTACTTGATTCTGACCCAAAATGCAATCCTGATCCTAAGCCTAACCCTAAATCTCGATTCTACGAACACAAACCCTAATCGTAACCCTAACCCTAACGAATTATAACCATAAATCTAACAACAAATGTGCTCGATTCTAACCCTAACACTAACTCGTCAATTTCAACACTAACCCTAAGCCTAAATGCACTCCATTCTGACCTAAAATGGAATCCTGACCCTAAACCTAACCCTAAACCACGATTCTACGAGCACAAACCTTAATCCTAACCCTAACCCTAAGGAATTAAAACCATAACTCTAACCCTAAATGTGCTCGATTCTAACCCTAACACTAACTCGTGAATTTCAACACTACCCCTAAGACTAAATGCACTTCTTTCTGACCCAAAATGCAATCCTGACCCTAAGGGTAACCCTAAACCTCGATACTACGAACACAAACCCTAATCCTAACCCTAACCCTAACGAATTCTCACCGTAACTCTAACCCTAAATGTGCTCGATTCTAACCCTAACACTAACTCGTCAATTTCAACACTGCCCCTAAGTCTAAATGCACTTCTTTCTGACCCTAAATGCAATCCTGACCCTAAGCCCAACTCAAAACTACTATTCAACGAACACTAACCCTAACTCTAGCCCTAACGAATTCTAACGATAACTCTAACACTATTTGTGCTCGATTCTAACCATAACACTAATTCTTCAATATCAACACTAATCCTAAGGCTAAATGCCCTCAATTCTGACCCAAAATGCAATCCTGGCACTAAGCCTAACCCTAAACCTCGATTCTGAGAACACAAACCCTAATCATAACCCTAACCCTAACGAATTCTAACCGTACCTCTAACCCTAAATGTGCTCGATTCTAACCCTAACACTAACTCGTCAATTTCAACACTAACCCTAAGCCTAAATTCACACCATTGTGACCCAAAATGCAATCCTGACCCTAAGCCTAACTCTAAACCTCGATTCTAGGAACACTAAACCTAACTCTAACCCTAACGAATTCTAACCATAACTCTAACCCTAAATGTTCTCAATTCTAAACTTAACACTAAGTCGTCAATTTCAACACTAATCCTAAGCCTAAATGCACTCGATGCTGACCCAAAATGCAATCCTGGCACTCAGCCAAACACTAAACCTCGATTTTCTGAACACAAACGTTAAATCCTACCATAACGATTTCTAACCATAACTCAAACCCTAAATGTGCCCGATTCTAACCCTAACACTAAGTCGTCAATATCAACACGAATCCTAAGCCTAAATGCACTCGATTCTGACCCAAAATGTAATCCTGGCACTGAGCCTGCCCCTAAACCTCGATTTTATGAAAACAAACCTTAACTCTAACCACAGCGAATTCTAACCATAACTGAAACCCTAAATGTGATCCATTCTAACCCTAACACTAACTCGTCAATTTCAACACTGAACCTCAGCCTAAATGCAATTCATTCTGACGCAAAATGCAATCCTGACCCTAAGCCAAACCCTAAACCTCGATTCTATGAACATAAACCCTAATCCTAACCCTAACCCTAACGAATTGTAACCATAACTCTAACCCTAAATGTGCTCGATTCTAACCCTCACACTAATTCGTCCATTTCAACACTAACCCTAAGCCTAAATGTACTTGATTCTGACCCAAAATGCAATCCTGATCCTAAGCCTAACCCTAAATCTCGATTCTACGAACACAAACCCTAATCGTAACCCTAACCCTAACGAATTATAACCATAAATCTAACAACAAATGTGCTCGATTCTAACCCTAACACTAACTCGTCAATTTCAACACTAACCCTGAGCCTAAATCCACTTCTTTCTGACCCAAAATGCAATCCTGACCCTAAGCTTAACTCTAAACCACGATTCTAGGAACACTAACCCTAACTCTAAGCGTAACGAATTCTAACCATAACTCTAACACTAAATGTGCTCGATTCTAACCCTAACACTAACTCGTCAATTTCAACACTAACCCTAAGCCTAAATGCACTCCGTTGTGACCTAAAATGGAATCCTGACCCTAAGCCTAACTCTAAACCTCGATTCCACGAACACTAACCATAACTCTAACCCTAACGAATTCTAACCATAACTCTAACCCTAAATGTTCTCGATTCTAAATTTAACACTAAGTCGTCAATATCAACACTAATCCTAAGCCTAAATGCACTCAATTCTGACCGAAAATGCAATCCTGGCACTAAGCCTGCCCCTAAACCTCGATTTTACGAACACAAAGCTTAACTCTAACCACAGCGAATTCTAACCATAACTGAAACCCTAAATGTGATCCATTCTAACCCTAAGACTAACTCGTCAATTTCTACACTAAACCTCAGCCTAAATGCACTTCATTCTGACCCAAAATGCAATTCGGACCCTAAGCCTAACCATAAACCTCGATTCTACGAACACAAACCCTAATCCTAACCCTAACCCTAACGAATTAAAACCATAACTCTAACCCTAAATGTGCTCGATTCTAACCCTAACACTAATTCGTCAATTTCAACACTAACCCTAAGCCTAAATGCACTTGATTCTGACCCAAAATGCAATCCTAACCCTAATCTTAACCCTAAACCTCGATTCTACGAACACAAACCCTAATCCTAACCCTAACACTAACGAATTCTAACCATAACTCTAACCCTAAATGTGCTCGATTCTAACCTTCACACTAATTCGTCAATTTCAACACTAACCCTAAGCCTAAATGTACTTGATTCTGACCCAAAATGCAATCCTGATCCTAAGCCTAACCCTAAATCTCGATTCTACGAACACAAACCCTAATCGTAACCCTAACCCTAACGAATTATAACCATAAATCTAACAACAAATGTGCTCGATTCTAACCCTAACACTAACTCGTCAATTTCAACACTAACCCTGAGCCTAAATCCACTTCTTTCTGACCCAAAATGCAATCCTGACCCTAAGCTTAACTCTAAACCACGATTCTAGGAACACTAACCCTAACTCTAAGCGTAACGAATTCTAACCATAACTCTAACACTAAATGTGCTCGATTCTAACCCTAACACTAACTCGTCAATTTCAACACTAACCCTAAGCCTAAATGCACTTGATTCTGACCCAAAATGCAATCCTGACCCTAAGGGTAACCCTAAACCTCGATACTACGAACACAAACCCTAATCCTAACCCTAACCCTAACGAATTCTCACCGTAACTCTAACCCTAAATGTGCTCGATTCTAACCCTAACACTAACTCGTCAATTTCAACACTGCCCCTAAGTCTAAATGCACTTCTTTCTGACCCTAAATGCAATCCTGACCCTAAGCCCAACTCAAAACCACTATTCTACGAACACTAACCCTAACTCTAGCCCTAACGAATTCTAACGATAACTCTAACACTATTTGTGCTCGATTCTAACCATAACACTAATTCTTCAATATCAACACTAATCCTAAGGCTAAATGCCCTCAATTCTGACCCAAAATGCAATCCTGGCACTAAGCCTAACCCTAAACCTCGATTCTGAGAACACAAACCCTAATCATAACCCTAACCCTAACGAATTCTAACCGTACCTCTAACCCTAAATGTGCTCGATTCTAACCCTAACACTAACTCGTCAATTTCAACACTAACCCTAAGCCTAAATTCACACCATTGTGACCCAAAATGCAATCCTGACCCTAAGCCTAACTCTAAACCTCGATTCTAGGAACACTAAACCTAACTCTAACCCTAACGAATTCTAACCATAACTCTAACCCTAAATGTTCTCAATTCTAAACTTAACACTAAGTCGTCAATTTCAACACTAATCCTAAGCCTAAATGCACTCGATGCTGACCCAAAATGCAATCCTGGCACTCAGCCAAACACTAAACCTCGATTTTCTGAACACAAACGTTAAATCCTACCATAACGATTTCTAACCATAACTCAAACCCTAAATGTGCCCGATTCTAACCCTAACACTAAGTCGTCAATATCAACACGAATCCTAAGCCTAAATGCACTCGATTCTGACCCAAAATGTAATCCTGGCACTAAGCCTGCCCCTAAACCTCGATTTTATGAAAACAAACCTTAACTCTAACCACAGCGAATTCTAACCATAACTGAAACCCTAAATGTGATCCATTCTAACCCTAACACTAACTCGTCAATTTCAACACTGAACCTCAGCCTAAATGCAATTCATTCTGACGCAAAATGCAATCCTGACCCTAAGCCAAACCCTAAACCTCGATTCTACGAACACAAACCCTAATCCTAACCCTAACCCTAACGAATTCTCACCGTAACTCTAACCCTAAATGTGCTCGATTCTAACCCTCACACTAATTCGTCAATTTCAACACTAACCCTAAGCCTAAATGTACTTGATTCTGACCCAAAATGCAATCCTGATCCTAAGCCTAACCCTAAATCTCGATTCTACGAACACAAACCCTAATCGTAACCCTAACCCTAACGAATTATAACCATAAATCTAACAACAAATGTGCTCGATTCTAACCCTAACACTAACTCGTCAATTTCAACACTAACCCTGAGCCTAAATCCACTTCTTTCTGACCCAAAATGCAATCCTGACCCTAAGCTTAACTCTAAACCACGATTCTAGGAACACTAACCCTAACTCTAAGCGTAACGAATTCTAACCATAACTCTAACACTAAATGTGCTCGATTCTAACCCTAACACTAACTCGTCAATTTCAACACTAACCCTAAGCCTAAATGCACTCCGTTGTGACCTAAAATGGAATCCTGACCCTAAGCCTAACTCTAAACCTCGATTCCACGAACACTAACCATAACTCTAACCCTAACGAATTCTAACCATAACTCTAACCCTAAATGTTCTCGATTCTAAATTTAACACTAAGTCGTCAATATCAACACTAATCCTAAGCCTAAATGCACTCAATTCTGACCGAAAATGCAATCCTGGCACTAAGCCTGCCCCTAAACCTCGATTTTACGAACACAAAGCTTAACTCTAACCACAGCGAATTCTAACCATAACTGAAACCCTAAATGTGATCCATTCTAACCCTAAGACTAACTCGTCAATTTCTACACTAAACCTCAGCCTAAATGCACTTCATTCTGACCCAAAATGCAATTCGGACACTAAGCCTAACCATAAACCTCGATTCTACGAACACAAACCCTAATCCTAACCCTAACCCTAACGAATTAAAACCATAACTCTAACCCTAAATGTGCTCGATTCTAACCCTAACACTAATTCGTCGATTTCAACACTAATCCTAAGACTAAATGCACTCCGTTGTGACCTAAAATGGAATCCTGACCCTAAGCCTAACTCTAGACCTCGTTTTTAGGAACACAAACCTTAACTCTAACCACAGCTAATTCTAACCATAACTGAAAACCTAAATGTGATCGATTATAACCGTAACACTAACTCGTCAATTTCAACACTAACCCTAAGCCTAAATGCACTCCATTCTGACCTAAAATGGAATCCTGACCCTAAGCCTAACCCTAAACCACGATTCTACGAGCACAAACCTTAATCCTAACCCTAACCCTAAGGAATTAAAACCATAACTCTAACCCTAAATGTGCTCGATTCTAACCCTAACACTAACTCGTGAATTTCAACACTACCCCTAAGACTAAATGCACTTCTTTCTGACCCAAAATGCAATCCTGACCCTAAGCCCAACTCAAAACCACGTTTCTACGAACACTAACCCTAACTCTAACCTTCACGAATTCTAACCTCGACTCTAACCCTAAATGGGCTCGATTCTAACCCTAACACTAACTCGACAATTTCCACACTAACCCTAAGCCTAAATGCACTCCATTGTGACCTAAACTGGAATCCTGACCCTAAGCCTAACCCTAAACCGCGATTCTACTAACACAAACCCTAATCCTAAGCCTAACCCTAACAAACTCTAACCGCAACTCCAACCCTAAATGTGCTCGATTCTAACCCTAACACTAACTCGTCAATTTCAACACTAACCCTCAGCCTAAATCCACTTCTTTCTGACCCAAAATGCAATCCTGACCCTAAGCTTAACTCTAAAACACGATTCTGGGAACACTAACCCTAACTCAAAGTGTAACGAATTCTAACGATAACTCTAACCCTAAATGTGTTCGATTCTAACCCTAACACTTACTGGTCAATTTCAACACTAACCCCAAGCCTAAATGCACTCCGTTGTGACCTAAAATGGAATCCTGACCCTAAGCCTAACCCTAAACCTCGATTCTACGAACAGAAACCCTAATCCTAAAAATAACCCTAACAAATTCTAACCGTAACTCCAACCCTAAATGTGCTCGATTCTAACGCTAACACTAACTCGTCAATTTCAACACTAACCCTGAGCCTAAATCCACTTCTTTCTGACCCAAAATGCAATCCTGACCCTAAGCTTAACTCTAAACCACGATTCTAGGAACACTAACCCTAACTCTAAGCGTAACGAATTCTAACCATAACTCTAACACTAAATGTGCTCGATTCTAACCCCAACACTAACTCGTCAATTTCAACACTAACCCTAGGCCTAAATGCACTCCGTTGTGACCTAAAATGGAATCCTGACCCTAAGCCTAACTCTAAACCTCGATTCCACGAACACTAACCATAACTCTAACCCTAACGAATTCTAACCATAACTCTAACCCTAAATGTTCTCGATTCCAAATTTAACACTAAGTCGTCAATATCAACACTAACCCTAAGCCTAAATGCACTCCATTGTGACCTAAACTGGAATCCTGACCCTAAGCCTAACCCTAAACCGTGATTCTACTAACACAAACCCTAATCCTAAGCCTAACCCTAACAAACTCTAACCGCAAATCCAACCCTAAATGTGCTCGATTCTAACCCTAACACTAACTCGTCAATTTCAACACTAACCCTCAGCCTAAATCCACTTCTTTCTGACCCAAAATGCAATCCTGACCCTAAACTTAACTCTAAACCACGATCCTAGAAACACTAACCCTAACTCTAAGTGTAACGAATTCTAACCATAACTCTAACCCTAAATGTTCTCGATTCTAAACTTAACACTCATTCGTCAATTTCAACACTAACTTTAAGTCTAAATGCACTCGATGCTGAACCAAAATGCAATCCTGACACTAAGCCTAACACTAAACCTCGATTTTCTGAACACAAACCTTAACTCTAACCATAACGAATTCTAACCATAACTCTAAACCTAAATGTGCTCGATTCTAACCCTAACACTAACTCGTCAATTTCAACACTAACCCTAAGCCTAAATGCACTTGATTCTGACCCAAAATGCAATCCTGACCCTAAGGGTAACCCTAAACCTCGATACTACGAACACAAACCCTAATCCTAACCCTAACCCTAACGAATTCTCACCGTAACTCTAACCCTAAATGTGCTCGATTCTAACCCTAACACTAACTCGTCAATTTCAACACTGCCCCTAAGTCTAAATGCACTTCTTTCTGACCCTAAATGCAATCCTGACCCTAAGCCCAACTCAAAACCACTATTCTACGAACACTAACCCTAACTCTAGCCCTAACGAATTCTAACGATAACTCTAACACTATTTGTGCTCGATTCTAACCATAACACTAATTCTTCAATATCAACACTAATCCTAAGGCTAAATGCCCTCAATTCTGACCCAAAATGCAATCCTGGCACTAAGCCTAACCCTAAACCTCGATTCTGAGAACACAAACCCTAATCATAACCCTAACCCTAACGAATTCTAACCGTACCTCTAACCCTAAATGTGCTCGATTCTAACCCTAACACTAACTCGTCAATTTCAACACTAACCCTAAGCCTAAATTCACACCATTGTGACCCAAAATGCAATCCTGACCCTAAGCCTAACTCTAAACCTCGATTCTAGGAACACTAAACCTAACTCTAACCCTAACGAATTCTAACCATAACTCTAACCCTAAATGTTCTCAATTCTAAACTTAACACTAAGTCGTCAATTTCAACACTAATCCTAAGCCTAAATGCACTCGATGCTGACCCAAAATGCAATCCTGGCACTCAGCCAAACACTAAACCTCGATTTTCTGAACACAAACGTTAAATCCTACCATAACGATTTCTAACCATAACTCAAACCCTAAATGTGCCCGATTCTAACCCTAACACTAAGTCGTCAATATCAACACGAATCCTAAGCCTAAATGCACTCGATTCTGACCCAAAATGTAATCCTGGCACTAAGCCTGCCCCTAAACCTCGATTTTATGAAAACAAACCTTAACTCTAACCACAGCGAATTCTAACCATAACTGAAACCCTAAATGTGATCCATTCTAACCCTAACACTAACTCGTCAATTTCAACACTGAACCTCAGCCTAAATGCAATTCATTCTGACGCAAAATGCAATCCTGACCCTAAGCCAAACCCTAAACCTCGATTCTATGAACATAAACCCTAATCCTAACCCTAACCCTAACGAATTGTAACCATAACTCTAACCCTAAATGTGCTCGATTCTAACCCTCACACTAATTCGTCAATTTCAACACTAACCCTAAGCCTAAATGTACTTGATTCTGACCCAAAATGCAATCCTGATCCTAAGCCTAACCCTAAATCTCGATTCTACGAACAAAAACCCTAATCGTAACCCTAACCCTAACGAATTATAACCATAAATCTAACAACAAATGTGCTCGATTCTAACCCTAACACTAACTCGTCAATTTCAACACTAACCCTGAGCCTAAATCCACTTCTTTCTGACCCAAAATGCAATCCTGACCCTAAGCTTAACTCTAAACCACGATTCTAGGAACACTAACCCTAACTCTAAGCGTAACGAATTCTAACCATAACTCTAACACTAAATGTGCTCGATTCTAACCCTAACACTAACTCGTCAATTTCAACACTAACCCTAAGCCTAAATGCACTTGATTCTGACCCAAAATGCAATCCTGACCCTAAGGGTAACCCTAAACCTCGATACTACGAACACAAACCCTAATCCTAACCCTAACCCTAACGAATTCTCACCGTAACTCTAACCCTAAATGTGCTCGATTCTAACCCTAACACTAACTCGTCAATTTCAACACTGCCCCTAAGTCTAAATGCACTTCTTTCTGACCCTAAATGCAATCCTGACCCTAAGCCCAACTCAAAACCACTATTCTACGAACACTAACCCTAACTCTAGCCCTAACGAATTCTAACGATAACTCTAACACTATTTGTGCTCGATTCTAACCATAACACTAATTCTTCAATATCAACACTAATCCTAAGGCTAAATGCCCTCAATTCTGACCCAAAATGCAATCCTGGCACTAAGCCTAACCCTAAACCTCGATTCTGAGAACACAAACCCTAATCATAACCCTAACCCTAACGAATTCTAACCGTACCTCTAACCCTAAATGTGCTCGATTCTAACCCTAACACTAACTCGTCAATTTCAACACTAACCCTAAGCCTAAATTCACACCATTGTGACCCAAAATGCAATCCTGACCCTAAGCCTAACTCTAAACCTCGATTCTAGGAACACTAAACCTAACTCTAACCCTAACGAATTCTAACCATAACTCTAACCCTAAATGTTCTCAATTCTAAACTTAACACTAAGTCGTCAATTTCAACACTAATCCTAAGCCTAAATGCACTCGATGCTGACCCAAAATGCAATCCTGGCACTCAGCCAAACACTAAACCTCGATTTTCTGAACACAAACGTTAAATCCTACCATAACGATTTCTAACCATAACTCAAACCCTAAATGTGCCCGATTCTAACCCTAACACTAAGTCGTCAATATCAACACGAATCCTAAGCCTAAATGCACTCGATTCTGACCCAAAATGTAATCCTGGCACTAAGCCTGCCCCTAAACCTCGATTTTATGAAAACAAACCTTAACTCTAACCACAGCGAATTCTAACCATAACTGAAACCCTAAATGTGATCCATTCTAACCCTAACACTAACTCGTCAATTTCAACACTGAACCTCAGCCTAAATGCAATTCATTCTGACGCAAAATGCAATCCTGACCCTAAGCCAAACCCTAAACCTCGATTCTATGAACATAAACCCTAATCCTAACCCTAACCCTAACGAATTGTAACCATAACTCTAACCCTAAATGTGCTCGATTCTAACCCTCACACTAATTCGTCAATTTCAACACTAACCCTAAGCCTAAATGTACTTGATTCTGACCCAAAATGCAATCCTGATCCTAAGCCTAACCCTAAATCTCGATTCTACGAACACAAACCCTAATCGTAACCCTAACCCTAACGAATTATAACCATAAATCTAACAACAAATGTGCTCGATTCTAACCCTAACACTAACTCGTCAATTTCAACACTAACCCTGAGCCTAAATCCACTTCTTTCTGACCCAAAATGCAATCCTGACCCTAAGCTTAACTCTAAACCACGATTCTAGGAACATTAACCCTAACTCTAAGCGTAACGAATTCTAACCATAACTCTAACACTAAATGTGCTCGATTCTAACCCTAACACTAACTCGTCAATTTCAACACTAACCCTAAGCCTAAATGCACTCCGTTGTGACCTAAAATGGAATCCTGACCCTAAGCCTAACTCTAAACCTCGATTCCA
Source organism: Notamacropus eugenii (assembly GCF_028372415.1). Classification (NCBI taxonomy): domain Eukaryota; kingdom Metazoa; phylum Chordata; class Mammalia; order Diprotodontia; family Macropodidae; genus Notamacropus; species Notamacropus eugenii. The sequence continues at coordinate 167,733,813 of NC_092877.1, read as the reverse complement.
CGAACACTAACCATAACTCTAACCCTAACGATTTCTAACCATAACTCTAACCCTAAATGTTCTCGATTCTAAATTTAACACTAAGTCGTCAATATCAACACTAATCCTAAGCCTAAATGCACTCAATTCTGACCGAAAATGCAATCCTGGCACTAAGCCTGCCCCTAAACCTCGATTTTACGAACACAAAGCTTAACTCTAACCACAGCGAATTCTAACCATAACTGAAACCCTAAATGTGATCCATTCTAACCCTAAGACTAACTCGTCAATTTCTACACTAAACCTCAGCCTAAATGCACTTCATTCTGACCCAAAATGCAATTCGGACCCTAAGCCTAACCATAAACCTCGATTCTACGAACACAAACCCTAATCCTAACCCTAACCCTAACGAATTAAAACCATAACTCTAACCCTAAATGTGCTCGATTCTAACCCTAACACTAATTCGTCGATTTCAACACTAATCCTAAGACTAAATGCACTCCGTTGTGACCTAAAATGGAATCCTGACCCTAAGCCTAACTCTAGACCTCGTTTTTAGGAACACAAACCTTAACTCTAACCACAGCTAATTCTAACCATAATTGAAAACCTAAATGTGATCGATTATAACCGTAACACTAACTCGTCAATTTCAACACTAACCCTATGCCTAAATGCACTCCATTCTGACCTAAAATGGAATCCTGACCCTAAGCCTAACCCTAAACCACGATTCTACGAGCACAAACCTTAATCCTAACCCTAACCCTAAGGAATTAAAACCATAACTCTAACCCTAAATGTGCTCGATTCTAACCCTAACACTAACTCGTGAATTTCAACACTACCCCTAAGACTAAATGCACTTCTTTCTGACCCAAAATGCAATCCTGACTCTAAGCCCAACTCAAAACCACGTTTCTACGAACACTAACCCTAACTCTAACCTTCACGAATTCTAACCTCGACTCTAACCCTAAATGGGCTCGATTCTAACCCTAACACTAACTCGACAATTTCCACACTAACCCTAAGCCTAAATGCACTCCATTGTGACCTAAACTGGAATCCTGACCCTAAGCCTAACCCTAAACCGCGATTCTACTAACACAAACCCTAATCCTAAGCCTAACCCTAACAAACTCTAACCGCAACTCCAACCCTAAATGTGCTCGATTCTAACCCTAACACTAACTCGTCAATTTCAACACTAACCCTCAGCCTAAATCCCCTTCTTTCTGACCCAAAATGCAATCCTGACCCTAAGCTTAACTCTAAAACACGATTCTGGGAACACTAACCCTAACTCTAAGTGTAACGAATTCTAACGATAACTCTAACCCTAAATGTGTTCGATTCTAACCCTAACACTTACTGGTCAATTTCAACACTAACCCCAAGCCTAAATGCACTCCGTTGTGACCTAAAATGGAATCCTGACCCTAAGCCTAACCCTAAACCTCGATTCTACGAACAGAAACCCTAATCCTAAAAATAACCCTAACAAATTCTAACCGTAACTCCAACCCTAAATGTGCTCGATTCTAACGCTAACACTAAGTCGTCAATTTCAACACTAACCCTGAGCCTAAATCCACTTCTTTCTGACCCAAAATGCAATCCTGACCCTAAGCTTAACTCTAAACCACGATTCTAGGAACACTAACCCTAACTCTAAGCGTAACGAATTCTAACCATAACTCTAACACTAAATGTGCTCGATTCTAACCCCAACACTAACTCGTCAATTTCAACACTAACCCTAGGCCTAAATGCACTCCGTTGTGACCTAAAATGGAATCCTGACCCTAAGCCTAACTCTAAACCTCGATTCCACGAACACTAACCATAACTCTAACCCTAACGAATTCTAACCATAACTCTAACCCTAAATGTTCTCGATTCTAAATTTAACACTAAGTCGTCAATATCAACACTAACCCTAAGCCTAAATGCACTCCATTGTGACCTAAACTGGAATCCTGACCCTAAGCCTAACCCTAAACCGTGATTCTACTAACACAAACCCTAATCCTAAGCCTAACCCTAACAAACTCTAACCGCAAATCCAACCCTAAATGTGCTCGATTCTAACCCTAACACTAACTCGTCAATTTCAACACTAACCCTCAGCCTAAATCCACTTCTTTCTGACCCAAAATGCAATCCTGACCCTAAGGGTAACCCTAAACCTCGATACTACGAACACAAACCCTAATCCTAACCCTAACCCTAACGAATTCTCACCGTAACTCTAACCCTAAATGTGCTCGATTCTAACCCTAACACTAACTCGTCAATTTCAACACTGCCCCTAAGTCTAAATGCACTTCTTTCTGACCCTAAATGCAATCCTGACCCTAAGCCCAACTCAAAACCACTATTCTACGAACACTAACCCTAACTCTAGCCCTAACGAATTCTAACGATAACTCTAACACTATTTGTGCTCGATTCTAACCATAACACTAATTCTTCAATATCAACACTAATCCTAAGGCTAAATGCCCTCAATTCTGACCCAAAATGCAATCCTGGCACTAAGCCTAACCCTAAACCTCGATTCTGAGAACACAAACCCTAATCATAACCCTAACCCTAACGAATTCTAACCGTACCTCTAACCCTAAATGTGCTCGATTCTAACCCTAACACTAACTCGTCAATTTCAACACTAACCCTAAGCCTAAATTCACACCATTGTGACCCAAAATGCAATCCTGACCCTAAGCCTAACTCTAAACCTCGATTCTAGGAACACTAAACCTAACTCTAACCCTAACGAATTCTAACCATAACTCTAACCCTAAATGTTCTCAATTCTAAACTTAACACTAAGTCGTCAATTTCAACACTAATCCTAAGCCTAAATGCACTCGATGCTGACCCAAAATGCAATCCTGGCACTCAGCCAAACACTAAACCTCGATTTTCTGAACACAAACGTTAAATCCTACCATAACGATTTCTAACCATAACTCAAACCCTAAATGTGCCCGATTCTAACCCTAACACTAAGTCGTCAATATCAACACGAATCCTAAGCCTAAATGCACTCGATTCTGACCCAAAATGTAATCCTGGCACTAAGCCTGCCCCTAAACCTCGATTTTATGAAAACAAACCTTAACTCTAACCACAGCGAATTCTAACCATAACTGAAACCCTAAATGTGATCCATTCTAACCCTAACACTAACTCGTCAATTTCAACACTGAACCTCAGCCTAAATGCAATTCATTCTGACGCAAAATGCAATCCTGACCCTAAGCCAAACCCTAAACCTCGATTCTACGAACACAAACCCTAATCCTAACCCTAACCCTAACGAATTCTCACCGTAACTCTAACCCTAAATGTGCTCGATTCTAACCCTAACACTAACTCGTCAATTTCAACACTAACCCTCAGCCTAAATCCACTTCTTTCTGACCCAAAATGCAATCCTGACCCTAAACTTAACTCTAAACCACGATCCTAGAAACACTAACCCTAACTCTAAGTGTAACGAATTCTAACCATAACTCTAACCCTAAATGTGCTCGATTCTAACCCTAACACTAACTCGTCAATTTCAACACTAACTTTAAGTCTAAATGCACTCGATGCTCACCCAAAATGCAATCCTGACACTAAGCCTAACACTAAACCTCGATTTTCTGAACACAAACCTTAACTCTAACCATAACGAATTCTAACCATAACTCTAAACCTAAATGTGCTCGATTCTAACCCTAACACTAACTCGTCAATTTCAACACTAACCCTAAGCCTAAATGCACTTGATTCTGACCCAAAATGCAATCCTGACCCTAAGGGTAACCCTAAACCTCGATACTACGAACACAAACCCTAATCCTAACCCTAACCCTAACGAATTCTCACCGTAACTCTAACCCTAAATGTGCTCGATTCTAACCCTAACACTAACTCGTCAATTTCAACACTGCCCCTAAGTCTAAATGCACTTCTTTCTGACCCTAAATGCAATCCTGACCCTAAGCCCAACTCAAAACCACTATTCTACGAACACTAACCCTAACTCTAGCCCTAACGAATTCTAACGATAACTCTAACACTATTTGTGCTCGATTCTAACCATAACACTAATTCTTCAATATCAACACTAATCCTAAGGCTAAATGCCCTCAATTCTGACCCAAAATGCAATCCTGGCACTAAGCCTAACCCTAAACCTCGATTCTGAGAACACAAACCCTAATCATAACCCTAACCCTAACGAATTCTAACCGTACCTCTAACCCTAAATGTGCTCGATTCTAACCCTAACACTAACTCGTCAATTTCAACACTAACCCTAAGCCTAAATTCACACCATTGTGACCCAAAATGCAATCCTGACCCTAAGCCTAACTCTAAACCTCGATTCTAGGAACACTAAACCTAACTCTAACCCTAACGAATTCTAACCATAACTCTAACCCTAAATGTTCTCAATTCTAAACTTAACACTAAGTCGTCAATTTCAACACTAATCCTAAGCCTAAATGCACTCGATGCTGACCCAAAATGCAATCCTGGCACTCAGCCAAACACTAAACCTCGATTTTCTGAACACAAACGTTAAATCCTACCATAACGATTTCTAACCATAACTCAAACCCTAAATGTGCCCGATTCTAACCCTAACACTAAGTCGTCAATATCAACACGAATCCTAAGCCTAAATGCACTCGATTCTGACCCAAAATGTAATCCTGGCACTAAGCCTGCCCCTAAACCTCGATTTTATGAAAACAAACCTTAACTCTAACCACAGCGAATTCTAACCATAACTGAAACCCTAAATGTGATCCATTCTAACCCTAACACTAACTCGTCAATTTCAACACTGAACCTCAGCCTAAATGCAATTCATTCTGACGCAAAATGCAATCCTGACCCTAAGCCAAACCCTAAACCTCGATTCTACGAACACAAACCCTAATCCTAACCCTAACCCTAACGAATTCTCACCGTAACTCTAACCCTAAATGTGCTCGATTCTAACCCTAACACTAACTCGTCAATTTCAACACTAACCCTCAGCCTAAATCCACTTCTTTCTGACCCAAAATGCAATCCTGACCCTAAACTTAACTCTAAACCACGATCCTAGAAACACTAACCCTAACTCTAAGTGTAACGAATTCTAACCATAACTCTAACCCTAAATGTTCTCGATTCTAAACTTAACACTCATTCGTCAATTTCAACACTAACTTTAAGTCTAAATGCACTCGATGCTGACCCAAAATGCAATCCTGACACTAAGCCTAACACTAAACCTCGATTTTCTGAACACAAACCTTAACTCTAACCATAACGAATTCTAACCATAACTCTAAACCTAAATGTGCTCGATTCTAACCCTAACACTAACTCGTCAATTTCAACACTAACCCTAAGCCTAAATGCACTTGATTCTGACCCAAAATGCAATCCTGACCCTAAGGGTAACCCTAAACCTCGATACTACGAACACAAACCCTAATCCTAACCCTAACCCTAACGAATTCTCACCGTAACTCTAACCCTAAATGTGCTCGATTCTAACCCTAACACTAACTCGTCAATTTCAACACTGCCCCTAAGTCTAAATGCACTTCTTTCTGACCCTAAATGCAATCCTGACCCTAAGCCCAACTCAAAACCACTATTCTACGAACACTAACCCTAACTCTAGCCCTAACGAATTCTAACGATAACTCTAACACTATTTGTGCTCGATTCTAACCATAACACTAATTCTTCAATATCAACACTAATCCTAAGGCTAAATGCCCTCAATTCTGACCCAAAATGCAATCCTGGCACTAAGCCTAACCCTAAACCTCGATTCTGAGAACACAAACCCTAATCATAACCCTAACCCTAACGAATTCTAACCGTACCTCTAACCCTAAATGTGCTCGATTCTAACCCTAACACTAACTCGTCAATTTCAACACTAACCCTAAGCCTAAATTCACACCATTGTGACCCAAAATGCAATCCTGACCCTAAGCCTAACTCTAAACCTCGATTCTAGGAACACTAAACCTAACTCTAACCCTAACGAATTCTAACCATAACTCTAACCCTAAATGTTCTCAATTCTAAACTTAACACTAAGTCGTCAATTTCAACACTAATCCTAAGCCTAAATGCACTCGATGCTGACCCAAAATGCAATCCTGGCACTCAGCCAAACACTAAACCTCGATTTTCTGAACACAAACGTTAAATCCTACCATAACGATTTCTAACCATAACTCAAACCCTAAATGTGCCCGATTCTAACCCTAACACTAAGTCGTCAATATCAACACGAATCCTAAGCCTAAATGCACTCGATTCTGACCCAAAATGTAATCCTGGCACTAAGCCTGCCCCTAAACCTCGATTTTATGAAAACAAACCTTAACTCTAACCACAGCGAATTCTAACCATAACTGAAACCCTAAATGTGATCCATTCTAACCCTAACACTAACTCGTCAATTTCAACACTGAACCTCAGCCTAAATGCAATTCATTCTGACGCAAAATGCAATCCTGACCCTAAGCCAAACCCTAAACCTCGATTCTACGAACACAAACCCTAATCCTAACCCTAACCCTAACGAATTCTCACCGTAACTCTAACCCTAAATGTGCTCGATTCTAACCCTAACACTAACTCGTCAATTTCAACACTAACCCTCAGCCTAAATCCACTTCTTTCTGACCCAAAATGCAATCCTGACCCTAAACTTAACTCTAAACCACGATCCTAGAAACACTAACCCTAACTCTAAGTGTAACGAATTCTAACCATAACTCTAACCCTAAATGTGCTCGATTCTAACCCTAACACTAACTCGTCAATTTCAACACTAACTTTAAGTCTAAATGCAGTCGATGCTGACCCAAAATGCAATCCTGACACTAAGCCTAACACTAAACCTCGATTTTCTGAACACAAACCTTAACTCTAACCATAACGAATTCTAACCATAACTCTAAACCTAAATGTGCTCGATTCTAACCCTAACACTAACTCGTCAATTTCAACACTAACCCTAAGCCTAAATGCACTTGATTCTGACCCAAAATGCAATCCTGACCCTAAGGGTAACCCTAAACCTCGATACTACGAACACAAACCCTAATCCTAACCCTAACCCTAACGAATTCTCACCGTAACTCTAACCCTAAATGTGCTCGATTCTAACCCTAACACTAACTCGTCAATTTCAACACTGCCCCTAAGTCTAAATGCACTTCTTTCTGACCCTAAATGCAATCCTGACCCTAAGCCCAACTCAAAACCACTATTCTACGAACACTAACCCTAACTCTAGCCCTAACGAATTCTAACGATAACTCTAACACTATTTGTGCTCGATTCTAACCATAACACTAATTCTTCAATATCAACACTAATCCTAAGGCTAAATGCCCTCAATTCTGACCCAAAATGCAATCCTGGCACTAAGCCTAACCCTAAACCTCGATTCTGAGAACACAAACCCTAATCATAACCCTAACCCTAACGAATTCTAACCGTACCTCTAACCCTAAATGTGCTCGATTCTAACCCTAACACTAACTCGTCAATTTCAACACTAACCCTAAGCCTAAATTCACACCATTGTGACCCAAAATGCAATCCTGACCCTAAGCCTAACTCTAAACCTCGATTCTAGGAACACTAAACCTAACTCTAACCCTAACGAATTCTAACCATAACTCTAACCCTAAATGTTCTCAATTCTAAACTTAACACTAAGTCGTCAATTTCAACACTAATCCTAAGCCTAAATGCACTCGATGCTGACCCAAAATGCAATCCTGGCACTCAGCCAAACACTAAACCTCGATTTTCTGAACACAAACGTTAAATCCTACCATAACGATTTCTAACCATAACTCAAACCCTAAATGTGCCCGATTCTAACCCTAACACTAAGTCGTCAATATCAACACGAATCCTAAGCCTAAATGCACTCGATTCTGACCCAAAATGTAATCCTGGCACTAAGCCTGCCCCTAAACCTCGATTTTATGAAAACAAACCTTAACTCTAACCACAGCGAATTCTAACCATAACTGAAACCCTAAATGTGATCCATTCTAACCCTAACACTAACTCGTCAATTTCAACACTGAACCTCAGCCTAAATGCAATTCATTCTGACGCAAAATGCAATCCTGACCCTAAGCCAAACCCTAAACCTCGATTCTACGAACACAAACCCTAATCCTAACCCTAACCCTAACGAATTCTCACCGTAACTCTAACCCTAAATGTGCTCGATTCTAACCCTAACACTAACTCGTCAATTTCAACACTAACCCTCAGCCTAAATCCACTTCTTTCTGACCCAAAATGCAATCCTGACCCTAAACTTAACTCTAAACCACGATCCTAGAAACACTAACCCTAACTCTAAGTGTAACGAATTCTAACCATAACTCTAACCCTAAATGTTCTCGATTCTAAACTTAACACTCATTCGTCAATTTCAACACTAACTTTAAGTCTAAATGCACTCGATGCTGACCCAAAATGCAATCCTGACACTAAGCCTAACACTAAACCTCGATTTTCTGAACACAAACCTTAACTCTAACCATAACGAATTCTAACCATAACTCTAAACCTAAATGTGCTCGATTCTAACCCTAACACTAACTCGTCAATTTCAACACTAACCCTAAGCCTAAATGCACTTGATTCTGACCCAAAATGCAATCCTGACCCTAAGGGTAACCCTAAACCTCGATACTACGAACACAAACCCTAATTCTAACCCTAACCCTAACGAATTCTCACCGTAACTCTAACCCTAAATGTGCTCGATTCTAACCCTAACACTAACTCGTCAATTTCAACACTGCCCCTAAGTCTAAATGCACTTCTTTCTGACCCTAAATGCAATCCTGACCCTAAGCCCAACTCAAAACCACTATTCTACGAACACTAACCCTAACTCTAGCCCTAACGAATTCTAACGATAACTCTAACACTATTTGTGCTCGATTCTAACCATAACACTAATTCTTCAATATCAACACTAATCCTAAGGCTAAATGCCCTCAATTCTGACCCAAAATGCAATCCTGGCACTAAGCCTAACCCTAAACCTCGATTCTGAGAACACAAACCCTAATCATAACCCTAACCCTAACGAATTCTAACCGTACCTCTAACCCTAAATGTGCTCGATTCTAACCCTAACACTAACTCGTCAATTTCAACACTAACCCTAAGCCTAAATTCACACCATTGTGACCCAAAATGCAATCCTGACCCTAAGCCTAACTCTAAACCTCGATTCTAGGAACACTAAACCTAACTCTAACCCTAACGAATTCTAACCATAACTCTAACCCTAAATGTTCTCAATTCTAAACTTAATACTAAGTCGTCAATTTCAACACTAATCCTAAGCCTAAATGCACTCGATGCTGACCCAAAATGCAATCCTGGCACTCAGCCAAACACTAAACCTCGATTTTCTGAACACAAACGTTAAATCCTACCATAACGATTTCTAACCATAACTCAAACCCTAAATGTGCCCGATTCTAACCCTAACACTAAGTCGTCAATATCAACACGAATCCTAAGCCTAAATGCACTCGATTCTGACCCAAAATGTAATCCTGGCACTAAGCCTGCCCCTAAACCTCGATTTTATGAAAACAAACCCTAATCCTAACCCTAACCCTAACGAATTCTCACCGTAACTCTAACCCTAAATGTGCTCGATTCTAACCCTAACACTAACTCGTCAATTTCAACACTGCCCCTAAGTCTAAATGCACTTCTTTCTGACCCTAAATGCAATCCTGACCCTAAGCCCAACTCAAAACCACTATTCTACGAACACTAACCCTAACTCTAGCCCTAACGAATTCTAACGATAACTCTAACACTATTTGTGCTCGATTCTAACCATAACACTAATTCTTCAATATCAACACTAATCCTAAGGCTAAATGCCCTCAATTCTGACCCAAAATGCAATCCTGGCACTAAGCCTAACCCTAAACCTCGATTCTGAGAACACAAACCCTAATCATAACCCTAACCCTAACGAATTCTAACCGTACCTCTAACCCTAAATGTGCTCGATTCTAACCCTAACACTAACTCGTCAATTTCAACACTAACCCTAAGCCTAAATTCACACCATTGTGACCCAAAATGCAATCCTGACCCTAAGCCTAACTCTAAACCTCGATTCTAGGAACACTAAACCTAACTCTAACCCTAACGAATTCTAACCATAACTCTAACCCTAAATGTTCTCAATTCTAAACTTAACACTAAGTCGTCAATTTCAACACTAATCCTAAGCCTAAATGCACTCGATGCTGACCCAAAATGCAATCCTGGCACTCAGCCAAACACTAAACCTCGATTTTCTGAACACAAACGTTAAATCCTACCATAACGATTTCTAACCATAACTCAAACCCTAAATGTGCCCGATTCTAACCCTAACACTAAGTCGTCAATATCAACACGAATCCTAAGCCTAAATGCACTCGATTCTGACCCAAAATGTAATCCTGGCACTAAGCCTGCCCCTAAACCTCGATTTTATGAAAACAAACCTTAACTCTAACCACAGCGAATTCTAACCATAACTGAAACCCTAAATGTGATCCATTCTAACCCTAACACTAACTCGTCAATTTCAACACTGAACCTCAGCCTAAATGCAATTCATTCTGACGCAAAATGCAATCCTGACCCTAAGCCAAACCCTAAACCTCGATTCTATGAACATAAACCCTAATCCTAACCCTAACCCTAACGAATTGTAACCATAACTCTAACCCTAAATGTGCTCGATTCTAACCCTCACACTAATTCGTCCATTTCAACACTAACCCTAAGCCTAAATGTACTTGATTCTGACCCAAAATGCAATCCTGATCCTAAGCCTAACCCTAAATCTCGATTCTACGAACACAAACCCTAATCGTAACCCTAACCCTAACGAATTATAACCATAAATCTAACAACAAATGTGCTCGATTCTAACCCTAACACTAACTCGTCAATTTCAACACTAACCCTAAGCCTAAATGCACTCCGTTGTGACCTAAAATGGAATCCTGACCCTAAGCCTAACTCTAAACCTCGATTCCACGAACACTAACCATAACTCTAACCCTAACGAATTCTAACCATAACTCTAACCCTAAATGTTCTCAATTCTAAATTTAACACTAAGTCGTCAATATCAACACTAATCCTAAGCCTAAATGCACTCAATTCTGACCGAAAATGCAATCCTGGCACTAAGGGTAACCCTAAACCTCGATACTACGAACACAAACCCTAATCCTAACCCTAACCCTAACGAATTCTCACCGTAACTCTAACCCTAAATGTGCTCGATTCTAACCCTAACACTAACTCGTCAATTTCAACACTGCCCCTAAGTCTAAATGCACTTCTTTCTGACCCTAAATGCAATCCTGACCCTAAGCCCAACTCAAAACCACTATTCTACGAACACTAACCCTAACTCTAGCCCTAACGAATTCTAACGATAACTCTAACACTATTTGTGCTCGATTCTAACCATAACACTAATTCTTCAATATCAACACTAATCCTAAGGCTAAATGCCCTCAATTCTGACCCAAAATGCAATCCTGGCACTAAGCCTAACCCTAAACCTCGATTCTGAGAACACAAACCCTAATCATAACCCTAACCCTAACGAATTCTAACCGTACCTCTAACCCTAAATGTGCTCGATTCTAACCCTAACACTAACTCGTCAATTTCAACACTAACCCTAAGCCTAAATTCACACCATTGTGACCCAAAATGCAATCCTGACCCTAAGCCTAACTCTAAACCTCGATTCTAGGAACACTAAACCTAACTCTAACCCTAACGAATTCTAACCATAACTCTAACCCTAAATGTTCTCAATTCTAAACTTAACACTAAGTCGTCAATTTCAACACTAATCCTAAGCCTAAATGCACTCGATGCTGACCCAAAATGCAATCCTGGCACTCAGCCAAACACTAAACCTCGATTTTCTGAACACAAACGTTAAATCCTACCATAACGATTTCTAACCATAAATCAAACCCTAAATGTGCCCGATTCTAACCCTAACACTAAGTCGTCAATATCAACACGAATCCTAAGCCTAAATGCACTCGATTCTGACCCAAAATGTAATCCTGGCACTAAGCCTGCCCCTAAACCTCGATTTTATGAAAACAAACCTTAACTCTAACCACAGCGAATTCTAACCATAACTGAAACCCTAAATGTGATCCATTCTAACCCTAACACTAACTCGTCAATTTCAACACTGAACCTCAGCCTAAATGCAATTCATTCTGACGCAAAATGCAATCCTGACCCTAAGCCAAACCCTAAACCTCGATTCTACGAACACAAACCCTAATCCTAACCCTAACCCTAACGAATTCTCACCGTAACTCTAACCCTAAATGTGCTCGATTCTAACCCTAACACTAACTCGTCAATTTCAACACTAACCCTCAGCCTAAATCCACTTCTTTCTGACCCAAAATGCAATCCTCACCCTAAACTTAACTCTAAACCACGATCCTAGAAACACTAACCCTAACTCTAAGTGTAACGAATTCTAACCATAACTCTAACCCTAAATGTTCTCGATTCTAAACTTAACACTCATTCGTCAATTTCAACACTAACTTTAAGTCTAAATGCACTCGATGCTGACCCAAAATGCAATCCTGACACTAAGCCTAACACTAAACCTCGATTTTCTGAACACAAACCTTAACTCTAACCATAACGAATTCTAACCATAACTCTAAACCTAAATGTGCTCGATTCTAACCCTAACACTAACTCGTCAATTTCAACACTAACCCTAAGCCTAAATGCACTTGATTCTGACCCAAAATGCAATCCTGACCCTAAGGGTAACCCTAAGCCTCGATACTACGAACACAAACCCTAATCCTAACCCTAACCCTAACGAATTCTCACCGTAACTCTAACCCTAAATGTGCTCGATTCTAACCCTAACACTAACTCGTCAATTTCAACACTGCCCCTAAGTCTAAATGCACTTCTTTCTGACCCTAAATGCAATCCTGACCCTAAGCCCAACTCAAAACCACTATTCTACGAACACTAACCCTAACTCTAGCCCTAACGAATTCTAACGATAACTCTAACACTATTTGTGCTCGATTCTAACCATAACACTAATTCTTCAATATCAACACTAATCCTAAGGCTAAATGCCCTCAATTCTGACCCAAAATGCAATCCTGGCACTAAGCCTAACCCTAAACCTCGATTCTGAGAACACAAACCCTAATCATAACCCTAACCCTAACGAATTCTAACCGTACCTCTAACCCTAAATGTGCTCGATTCTAACCCTAACACTAACTCGTCAATTTCAACACTAACCCTAAGCCTAAATTCACACCATTGTGACCCAAAATGCAATCCTGACCCTAAGCCTAACTCTAAACCTCGATTCTAGGAACACTAAACCTAACTCTAACCCTAACGAATTCTAACCATAACTCTAACCCTAAATGTTCTCAATTCTAAACTTAACACTAAGTCGTCAATTTCAACACTAATCCTAAGCCTAAATGCACTCGATGCTGACCCAAAATGCAATCCTGGCACTCAGCCAAACACTAAACCTCGATTTTCTGAACACAAACGTTAAATCCTACCATAACGATTTCTAACCATAACTCAAACCCTAAATGTGCCCGATTCTAACCCTAACACTAAGTCGTCAATATCAACACGAATCCTAAGCCTAAATGCACTCGATTCTGACCCAAAATGTAATCCTGGCACTAAGCCTGCCCCTAAACCTCGATTTTATGAAAACAAACCTTAACTCTAACCACAGCGAATTCTAACCATAACTGAAACCCTAAATGTGATCCATTCTAACCCTAACACTAACTCGTCAATTTCAACACTGAACCTCAGCCTAAATGCAATTCATTCTGACGCAAAATGCAATCCTGACCCTAAGCCAAACCCTAAACCTCGATTCTACGAACACAAACCCTAATCCTAACCCTAACCCTAACGAATTCTCACCGTAACTCTAACCCTAAATGTGCTCGATTCTAACCCTAACACTAACTCGTCAATTTCAACACTAACCCTCAGCCTAAATCCACTTCTTTCTGACCCAAAATGCAATCCTGACCCTAAACTTAACTCTAAACCACGATCCTAGAAACACTAACCCTAACTCTAAGTGTAACGAATTCTAACCATAACTCTAACCCTAAATGTTCTCGATTCTAAACTTAACACTCATTCGTCAATTTCAACACTAACTTTAAGTCTAAATGCACTCGATGCTGACCCAAAATGCAATCCTGACACTAAGCCTAACACTAAACCTCGATTTTCTGAACACAAACCTTAACTCTAACCATAACGAATTCTAACCATAACTCTAAACCTAAATGTGCTCGATTCTAACCCTAACACTAACTCGTCAATTTCAACACTAACCCTAAGCCTAAATGCACTTGATTCTGACCCAAAATGCAATCCTGACCCTAAGGGTAACCCTAAACCTCGATACTACGAACACAAACCCTAATCCTAACCCTAACCCTAACGAATTCTCACCGTAACTCTAACCCTAAATGTGCTCGATTCTAACCCTAACACTAACTCGTCAATTTCAACACTGCCCCTAAGTCTAAATGCACTTCTTTCTGACCCTAAATGCAATCCTGACCCTAAGCCCAACTCAAAACCACTATTCTACGAACACTAACCCTAACTCTAGCCCTAACGAATTCTAACGATAACTCTAACACTATTTGTGCTCGATTCTAACCATAACACTAATTCTTCAATATCAACACTAATCCTAAGGCTAAATGCCCTCAATTCTGACCCAAAATGCAATCCTGGCACTAAGCCTAACCCTAAACCTCGATTCTGAGAACACAAACCCTAATCATAACCCTAACCCTAACGAATTCTAACCGTACCTCTAACCCTAAATGTGCTCGATTCTAACCCTAACACTAACTCGTCAATTTCAACACTAACCCTAAGCCTAAATTCACACCATTGTGACCCAAAATGCAATCCTGACCCTAAGCCTAACTCTAAACCTCGATTCTAGGAACACTAAACCTAACTCTAACCCTAACGAATTCTAACCATAACTCTAACCCTAAATGTTCTCAATTCTAAACTTAACACTAAGTCGTCAATTTCAACACTAATCCTAAGCCTAAATGCACTCGATGCTGACCCAAAATGCAATCCTGGCACTCAGCCAAACACTAAACCTCGATTTTCTGAACACAAACGTTAAATCCTACCATAACGATTTCTAACCATAACTCAAACCCTAAATGTGCCCGATTCTAACCCTAACACTAAGTCGTCAATATCAACACGAATCCTAAGCCTAAATGCACTCGATTCTGACCCAAAATGTAATCCTGGCACTAAGCCTGCCCCTAAACCTCGATTTTATGAAAACAAACCTTAACTCTAACCACAGCGAATTCTAACCATAACTGAAACCCTAAATGTGATCCATTCTAACCCTAACACTAACTCGTCAATTTCAACACTGAACCTCAGCCTAAATGCAATTCATTCTGACGCAAAATGCAATCCTGACCCTAAGCCAAACCCTAAACCTCGATTCTATGAACATAAACCCTAATCCTAACCCTAACCCTAACGAATTGTAACCATAACTCTAACCCTAAATGTGCTCGATTCTAACCCTCACACTAATTCGTCCATTTCAACACTAACCCTAAGCCTAAATGTACTTGATTCTGACCCAAAATGCAATCCTGATCCTAAGCCTAACCCTAAATCTCGATTCTACGAACACAAACCCTAATCGTAACCCTAACCCTAACGAATTATAACCATAAATCTAACAACAAATGTGCTCGATTCTAACCCTAACACTAACTCGTCAATTTCAACACTAACCCTGAGCCTAAATCCACTTCTTTCTGACCCAAAATGCAATCCTGACCCTAAGCTTAACTCTAAACCACGATTCTAGGAACACTAACCCTAACTCTAAGCGTAACGAATTCTAACCATAACTCTAACACTAAATGTGCTCGATTCTAACCCTAACACTAACTCGTCAATTTCAACACTAACCCTAAGCCTAAATGCACTCCGTTGTGACCTAAAATGGAATCCTGACCCTAAGCCTACCTCTAAACCTCGATTCCACGAACACTAACCATAACTCTAACCCTAACGAATTCTAACCATAACTCTAACCCTAAATGTTCTCAATTCTAAATTTAACACTAAGTCGTCAATATCAACACTAATCCTAAGCCTAAATGCACTCAATTCTGACCGAAAATGCAATCCTGGCACTAAGCCTGCCCCTAAACCTCGATTTTACGAACACAAAGCTTAACTCTAACCACAGGGAATTCTAACCATAACTGAAACCCTAAATGTGATCCATTCTAACCCTAAGACTAACTCGTCAATTTCTACACTAAACCTCAGCCTAAATGCACTTCATTCTGACCCAAAATGCAATTCGGACCCTAAGCCTAACCATAAACCTCGATTCTACGAACACAAACCCTAATCCTAACCCTAACCCTAACGAATTAAAACCATAACTCTAACCCTAAATGTGCTCGATTCTAACCCTAACACTAATTCGTCAATTTCAACACTAACCCTAAGCCTAAATGCACTTGATTCTGACCCAAAATGCAATCCTAACCCTAATCTTAACCCTAAACCTCGATTCTACGAACACAAACCCTAATCCTAACCCTAACCCTAACGAATTCTAACCATAACTCTAACCCTAAATGTGCTCGATTCTAACCTTCACACTAATTCGTCAATTTCAACACTAACCCTAAGCCTAAATGTACTTGATTCTGACCCAAAATGCAATCCTGATCCTAAGCCTAACCCTAAATCTCGATTCTACGAACACAAACCCTAATCGTAACCCTAACCCTAACGAATTATAACCATAAATCTAACAACAAATGTGCTCGATTCTAACCCTAACACTAACTCGTCAATTTCAACACTAACCCTAAGCCTAAATGCACTCCATTCTGACCTAAAATGGAATCCTGACCCTAAACCTAACCCTAAACCACGATTCTACGAGCACAAACCTTAATCCTAACCCTAACCCTAAGGAATTAAAACCATAACTCTAACCCTAAATGTGCTAGATTCTAACCCTAACACTAACTCGTGAATTTCAACACTACCCCTAAGACTAAATGCACTTCTTTCTGACCCAAAATGCAATCCTGACCCTAAGGGTAACCCTAAACCTCGATACTACGAACACAAACCCTAATCCTAACCCTAACCCTAACGAATTCTCACCGTAACTCTAACCCTAAATGTGCTCGATTCTAACCCTAACACTAACTCGTCAATTTCAACACTGCCCCTAAGTCTAAATGCACTTCTTTCTGACCCTAAATGCAATCCTGACCCTAAGCCCAACTCAAAACTACTATTCTACGAACACTAACCCTAACTCTAGCCCTAACGAATTCTAACGATAACTCTAACACTATTTGTGCTCGATTCTAACCATAACACTAATTCTTCAATATCAACACTAATCCTAAGGCTAAATGCCCTCAATTCTGACCCAAAATGCAATCCTGGCACTAAGCCTAACCCTAAACCTCGATTCTGAGAACACAAACCCTAATCATAACCCTAACCCTAACGAATTCTAACCGTACCTCTAACCCTAAATGTGCTCGATTCTAACCCTAACACTAACTCGTCAATTTCAACACTAACCCTAAGCCTAAATTCACACCATTGTGACCCAAAATGCAATCCTGACCCTAAGCCTAACTCTAAACCTCGATTCTAGGAACACTAAACCTAACTCTAACCCTAACGAATTCTAACCATAACTCTAACCCTAAATGTTCTCAATTCTAAACTTAACACTAAGTCGTCAATTTCAACACTAATCCTAAGCCTAAATGCACTCGATGCTGACCCAAAATGCAATCCTGGCACTCAGCCAAACACTAAACCTCGATTTTCTGAACACAAACGTTAAATCCTACCATAACGATTTCTAACCATAACTCAAACCCTAAATGTGCCCGATTCTAACCCTAACACTAAGTCGTCAATATCAACACGAATCCTAAGCCTAAATGCACTCGATTCTGACCCAAAATGTAATCCTGGCACTAAGCCTGCCCCTAAACCTCGATTTTATGAAAACAAACCTTAACTCTAACCACAGCGAATTCTAACCATAACTGAAACCCTAAATGTGATCCATTCTAACCCTAACACTAACTCGTCAATTTCAACACTGAACCTCAGCCTAAATGCAATTCATTCTCACGCAAAATGCAATCCTGACCCTAAGCCAAACCCTAAACCTCGATTCTATGAACATAAACCCTAATCCTAACCCTAACCCTAACGAATTGTAACCATAACTCTAACCCTAAATGTGCTCGATTCTAACCCTCACACTAATTCGTCAATTTCAACACTAACCCTAAGCCTAAATGTACTTGATTCTGACCCAAAATGCAATCCTGATCCTAAGCCTAACCCTAAATCTCGATTCTACGAACACAAACCCTAATCGTAACCCTAACCCTAACGAATTATAACCATAAATCTAACAACAAATGTGCTCGATTCTAACCCTAACACTAACTCGTCAATTTCAACACTAACCCTGAGCCTAAATCCACTTCTTTCTGACCCAAAATGCAATCCTGACCCTAAGCTTAACTCTAAACCACGATTCTAGGAACACTAACCCTAACTCTAAGCGTAACGAATTCTAACCATAACTCTAACACTAAATGTGCTCGATTCTAACCCTAACACTAACTCGTCAATTTCAACACTAACCCTAAGCCTAAATGCACTCCGTTGTGACCTAAAATGGAATCCTGACCCTAAGCCTAACTCTAAACCTCGATTCCACGAACACTAACCATAACTCTAACCCTAACGAATTCTAACCATAACTCTAACCCTAAATGTTCTCGATTCTAAATTTAACACTAAGTCGTCAATATCAACACTAATCCTAAGCCTAAATGCACTCAATTCTGACCGAAAATGCAATCCTGGCACTAAGCCTGCCCCTAAACCTCGATTTTACGAACACAAAGCTTAACTCTAACCACAGCGAATTCTAACCATAACTGAAACCCTAAATGTGATCCATTCTAACCCTAAGACTAACTCGTCAATTTCTACACTAAACCTCAGCCTAAATGCACTTCATTCTGACCCAAAATGCAATTCGGACCCTAAGCCTAACCATAAACCTCGATTCTACGAACACAAACCCTAATCCTAACCCTAACCCTAACGAATTAAAACCATAACTCTAACCCTAAATGTGCTCGATTCTAACCCTAACACTAATTCGTCGATTTCAACACTAATCCTAAGACTAAATGCACTCCGTTGTGACCTAAAATGGAATCCTGACCCTAAGCCTAACTCTAGACCTCGTTTTTAGGAACACAAACCTTAACTCTAACCACAGCTAATTCTAACCATAACTGAAAACCTAAATGTGATCGATTATAACCGTAACACTAACTCGTCAATTTCAACACTAACCCTAAGCCTAAATGCACTCCATTCTGACCTAAAATGGAATCCTGACCCTAAGCCTAACCCTAAACCACGATTCTACGAGCACAAACCTTAATCCTAACCCTAACCCTAAGGAATTAAAACCATAACTCTAACCCTAAATGTGCTCGATTCTAACCCTAACACTAACTCGTGAATTTCAACACTACCCCTAAGACTAAATGCACTTCTTTCTGACCCAAAATGCAATCCTGACCCTAAGCCCAACTCAAAACCACGTTTCTACGAACACTAACCCTAACTCTAACCTTCACGAATTCTAACCTCGACTCTAACCCTAAATGGGCTCGATTCTAACCCTAACACTAACTCGACAATTTCCACACTAACCCTAAGCCTAAATGCACTCCATTGTGACCTAAACTGGAATCCTGACCCTAAGCCTAACCCTAAACCGCGATTCTACTAACACAAACCCTAATCCTAAGCCTAACCCTAACAAACTCTAACCGCAACTCCAACCCTAAATGTGCTCGATTCTAACCCTAACACTAACTCGTCAATTTCAACACTAACCCTCAGCCTAAATCCACTTCTTTCTGACCCAAAATGCAATCCTGACCCTAAGCTTAACTCTAAAACACGATTCTGGGAACACTAACCCTAACTCTAAGTGTAACGAATTCTAACGATAACTCTAACCCTAAATGTGTTCGATTCTAACCCTAACACTTACTGGTCAATTTCAACACTAACCCCAAGCCTAAATGCACTCCGTTGTGACCTAAAATGGAATCCTGACCCTAAGCCTAACCCTAAACCTCGATTCTACGAACAGAAACCCTAATCCTAAAAATAACCCTAACAAATTCTAACCGTAACTCCAACCCTAAATGTGCTCGATTCTAACGCTAACACTAAGTCGTCAATTTCAACACTAACCCTGAGCCTAAATCCACTTCTTTCTGACCCAAAATGCAATCCTGACCCTAAGCTTAACTCTAAACCACGATTCTAGGAACACTAACCCTAACTCTAAGCGTAACGAATTCTAACCATAACTCTAACACTAAATGTGCTCGATTCTAACCCCAACACTAACTCGTCAATTTCAACACTAACCCTAGGCCTAAATGCACTCCGTTGTGACCTAAAATGGAATCCTGACCCTAAGCCTAACTCTAAACCTCGATTCCACGAACACTAACCATAACTCTAACCCTAACGAATTCTAACCATAACTCTAACCCTAAATGTTCTCGATTCCAAATTTAACACTAAGTCGTCAATATCAACACTAACCCTAAGCCTAAATGCACTCCATTGTGACCTAAACTGGAATCCTGACCCTAAGCCTAACCCTAAACCGTGATTCTACTAACACAAACCCTAATCCTAAGCCTAACCCTAACAAACTCTAACCGCAAATCCAACCCTAAATGTGCTCGATTCTAACCCTAACACTAACTCGTCAATTTCAACACTAACCCTCAGCCTAAATCCACTTCTTTCTGACCCAAAATGCAATCCTGACCCTAAACTTAACTCTAAACCACGATCCTAGAAACACTAACCCTAACTCTAAGTGTAACGAATTCTAACCATAACTCTAACCCTAAATGTTCTCGATTCTAAACTTAACACTCATTCGTCAATTTCAACACTAACTTTAAGTCTAAATGCACTCGATGCTGAACCAAAATGCAATCCTGACACTAAGCCTAACACTAAACCTCGATTTTCTGAACACAAACCTTAACTCTAACCATAACGAATTCTAACCATAACTCTAAACCTAAATGTGCTCGATTCTAACCCTAACACTAACTCGTCAATTTCAACACTAACCCTAAGCCTAAATGCACTTGATTCTGACCCAAAATGCAATCCTGACCCTAAGGGTAACCCTAAACCTCGATACTACGAACACAAACCCTAATCCTAACCCTAACCCTAACGAATTCTCACCGTAACTCTAACCCTAAATGTGCTCGATTCTAACCCTAACACTAACTCGTCAATTTCAACACTGCCCCTAAGTCTAAATGCACTTCTTTCTGACCCTAAATGCAATCCTGACCCTAAGCCCAACTCAAAACCACTATTCTACGAACACTAACCCTAACTCTAGCCCTAACGAATTCTAACGATAACTCTAACACTATTTGTGCTCGATTCTAACCATAACACTAATTCTTCAATATCAACACTAATCCTAAGGCTAAATGCCCTCAATTCTGACCCAAAATGCAATCCTGGCACTAAGCCTAACCCTAAACCTCGATTCTGAGAACACAAACCCTAATCATAACCCTAACCCTAACGAATTCTAACCGTACCTCTAACCCTAAATGTGCTCGATTCTAACCCTAACACTAACTCGTCAATTTCAACACTAACCCTAAGCCTAAATTCACACCATTGTGACCCAAAATGCAATCCTGACCCTAAGCCTAACTCTAAACCTCGATTCTAGGAACACTAAACCTAACTCTAACCCTAACGAATTCTAACCATAACTCTAACCCTAAATGTTCTCAATTCTAAACTTAACACTAAGTCGTCAATTTCAACACTAATCCTAAGCCTAAATGCACTCGATGCTGACCCAAAATGCAATCCTGGCACTCAGCCAAACACTAAACCTCGATTTTCTGAACACAAACGTTAAATCCTACCATAACGATTTCTAACCATAACTCAAACCCTAAATGTGCCCGATTCTAACCCTAACACTAAGTCGTCAATATCAACACGAATCCTAAGCCTAAATGCACTCGATTCTGACCCAAAATGTAATCCTGGCACTAAGCCTGCCCCTAAACCTCGATTTTATGAAAACAAACCTTAACTCTAACCACAGCGAATTCTAACCATAACTGAAACCCTAAATGTGATCCATTCTAACCCTAAGACTAACTCGTCAATTTCTACACTAAACCTCAGCCTAAATGCACTTCATTCTGACCCAAAATGCAATTCGGACCCTAAGCCTAACCATAAACCTCGATTCTACGAACACAAACCCTAATCCTAACCCTAACCCTAACGAATTAAAACCATAACTCTAACCCTAAATGTGCTCGATTCTAACCCTAACACTAATTCGTCAATTTCAACACTAACCCTAAGCCTAAATGCACTTGATTCTGACCCAAAATGCAATCCTAACCCTAATCTTAACCCTAAACCTCGATTCTACGAACACAAACCCTAATCCTAACCCTAACCCTAACGAATTCTAACCATAACTCTAACCCTAAATGTGCTCGATTCTAACCTTCACACTAATTCGTCAATTTCAACACTAACCCTAAGCCTAAATGTACTTGATTCTGACCCAAAATGCAATCCTGATCCTAAGCCTAACCCTAAATCTCGATTCTACGAACACAAACCCTAATCGTAACCCTAACCCTAACGAATTATAACCATAAATCTAACAACAAATGTGCTCGATTCTAACCCTAACACTAACTCGTCAATTTCAACACTAACCCTAAGCCTAAATGCACTCCATTCTGACCTAAAATGGAATCCTGACCCTAAACCTAACCCTAAACCACGATTCTACGAGCACAAACCTTAATCCTAACCCTAACCCTAAGGAATTAAAACCATAACTCTAACCCTAAATGTGCTAGATTCTAACCCTAACACTAACTCGTGAATTTCAACACTACCCCTAAGACTAAATGCACTTCTTTCTGACCCAAAATGCAATCCTGACCCTAAGGGTAACCCTAAACCTCGATACTACGAACACAAACCCTAATCCTAACCCTAACCCTAACGAATTCTCACCGTAACTCTAACCCTAAATGTGCTCGATTCTAACCCTAACACTAACTCGTCAATTTCAACACTGCCCCTAAGTCTAAATGCACTTCTTTCTGACCCTAAATGCAATCCTGACCCTAAGCCCAACTCAAAACTACTATTCTACGAACACTAACCCTAACTCTAGCCCTAACGAATTCTAACGATAACTCTAACACTATTTGTGCTCGATTCTAACCATAACACTAATTCTTCAATATCAACACTAATCCTAAGGCTAAATGCCCTCAATTCTGACCCAAAATGCAATCCTGGCACTAAGCCTAACCCTAAACCTCGATTCTGAGAACACAAACCCTAATCATAACCCTAACCCTAACGAATTCTAACCGTACCTCTAACCCTAAATGTGCTCGATTCTAACCCTAACACTAACTCGTCAATTTCAACACTAACCCTAAGCCTAAATTCACACCATTGTGACCCAAAATGCAATCCTGACCCTAAGCCTAACTCTAAACCTCGATTCTAGGAACACTAAACCTAACTCTAACCCTAACGAATTCTAACCATAACTCTAACCCTAAATGTTCTCAATTCTAAACTTAACACTAAGTCGTCAATTTCAACACTAATCCTAAGCCTAAATGCACTCGATGCTGACCCAAAATGCAATCCTGGCACTCAGCCAAACACTAAACCTCGATTTTCTGAACACAAACGTTAAATCCTACCATAACGATTTCTAACCATAACTCAAACCCTAAATGTGCCCGATTCTAACCCTAACACTAAGTCGTCAATATCAACACGAATCCTAAGCCTAAATGCACTCGATTCTGACCCAAAATGTAATCCTGGCACTAAGCCTGCCCCTAAACCTCGATTTTATGAAAACAAACCTTAACTCTAACCACAGCGAATTCTAACCATAACTGAAACCCTAAATGTGATCCATTCTAACCCTAACACTAACTCGTCAATTTCAACACTGAACCTCAGCCTAAATGCAATTCATTCTGACGCAAAATGCAATCCTGACCCTAAGCCAAACCCTAAACCTCGATTCTATGAACATAAACCCTAATCCTAACCCTAACCCTAACGAATTGTAACCATAACTCTAACCCTAAATGTGCTCGATTCTAACCCTCACACTAATTCGTCAATTTCAACACTAACCCTAAGCCTAAATGTACTTGATTCTGACCCAAAATGCAATCCTGATCCTAAGCCTAACCCTAAATCTCGATTCTACGAACACAAACCCTAATCGTAACCCTAACCCTAACGAATTATAACCATAAATCTAACAACAAATGTGCTCGATTCTAACCCTAACACTAACTCGTCAATTTCAACACTAACCCTGAGCCTAAATCCACTTCTTTCTGACCCAAAATGCAATCCTGACCCTAAGCTTAACTCTAAACCACGATTCTAGGAACACTAACCCTAACTCTAAGCGTAACGAATTCTAACCATAACTCTAACACTAAATGTGCTCGATTCTAACCCTAACACTAACTCGTCAATTTCAACACTAACCCTAAGCCTAAATGCACTCCGTTGTGACCTAAAATGGAATCCTGACCCTAAGCCTAACTCTAAACCTCGATTCCACGAACACTAACCATAACTCTAACCCTAACGAATTCTAACCATAACTCTAACCCTAAATGTTCTCGATTCTAAATTTAACACTAAGTCGTCAATATCAACACTAATCCTAAGCCTAAATGCACTCAATTCTGACCGAAAATGCAATCCTGGCACTAAGCCTGCCCCTAAACCTCGATTTTACGAACACAAAGCTTAACTCTAACCACAGCGAATTCTAACCATAACTGAAACCCTAAATGTGATCCATTCTAACCCTAAGACTAACTCGTCAATTTCTACACTAAACCTCAGCCTAAATGCACTTCATTCTGACCCAAAATGCAATTCGGACCCTAAGCCTAACCATAAACCTCGATTCTACGAACACAAACCCTAATCCTAACCCTAACCCTAACGAATTAAAACCATAACTCTAACCCTAAATGTGCTCGATTCTAACCCTAACACTAATTCGTCGATTTCAACACTAATCCTAAGACTAAATGCACTCCGTTGTGACCTAAAATGGAATCCTGACCCTAAGCCTAACTCTAGACCTCGTTTTTAGGAACACAAACCTTAACTCTAACCACAGCTAATTCTAACCATAACTGAAAACCTAAATGTGATCGATTATAACCGTAACACTAACTCGTCAATTTCAACACTAACCCTAAGCCTAAATGCACTCCATTCTGACCTAAAATGGAATCCTGACCCTAAGCCTAACCCTAAACCACGATTCTACGAGCACAAACCTTAATCCTAACCCTAACCCTAAGGAATTAAAACCATAACTCTAACCCTAAATGTGCTCGATTCTAACCCTAACACTAACTCGTGAATTTCAACACTACCCCTAAGACTAAATGCACTTCTTTCTGACCCAAAATGCAATCCTGACCCTAAGCCCAACTCAAAACCACGTTTCTACGAACACTAACCCTAACTCTAACCTTCACGAATTCTAACCTCGACTCTAACCCTAAATGGGCTCGATTCTAACCCTAACACTAACTCGACAATTTCCACACTAACCCTAAGCCTAAATGCACTCCATTGTGACCTAAACTGGAATCCTGACCCTAAGCCTAACCCTAAACCGCGATTCTACTAACACAAACCCTAATCCTAAGCCTAACCCTAACAAACTCTAACCGCAACTCCAACCCTAAATGTGCTCGATTCTAACCCTAACACTAACTCGTCAATTTCAACACTAACCCTCAGCCTAAATCCACTTCTTTCTGACCCAAAATGCAATCCTGACCCTAAGCTTAACTCTAAAACACGATTCTGGGAACACTAACCCTAACTCTAAGTGTAACGAATTCTAACGATAACTCTAACCCTAAATGTGTTCGATTCTAACCCTAACACTTACTGGTCAATTTCAACACTAACCCCAAGCCTAAATGCACTCCGTTGTGACCTAAAATGGAATCCTGACCCTAAGCCTAACCCTAAACCTCGATTCTACGAACAGAAACCCTAATCCTAAAAATAACCCTAACAAATTCTAACCGTAACTCCAACCCTAAATGTGCTCGATTCTAACGCTAACACTAAGTCGTCAATTTCAACACTAACCCTGAGCCTAAATCCACTTCTTTCTGACCCAAAATGCAATCCTGACCCTAAGCTTAACTCTAAACCACGATTCTAGGAACACTAACCCTAACTCTAAGCGTAACGAATTCTAACCATAACTCTAACACTAAATGTGCTCGATTCTAACCCCAACACTAACTCGTCAATTTCAACACTAACCCTAGGCCTAAATGCACTCCGTTGTGACCTAAAATGGAATCCTGACCCTAAGCCTAACTCTAAACCTCGATTCCACGAACACTAACCATAACTCTAACCCTAACGAATTCTAACCATAACTCTAACCCTAAATGTTCTCGATTCCAAATTTAACACTAAGTCGTCAATATCAACACTAACCCTAAGCCTAAATGCACTCCATTGTGACCTAAACTGGAATCCTGACCCTAAGCCTAACCCTAAACCGTGATTCTACTAACACAAACCCTAATCCTAAGCCTAACCCTAACAAACTCTAACCGCAAATCCAACCCTAAATGTGCTCGATTCTAACCCTAACACTAACTCGTCAATTTCAACACTAACCCTCAGCCTAAATCCACTTCTTTCTGACCCAAAATGCAATCCTGACCCTAAACTTAACTCTAAACCACGATCCTAGAAACACTAACCCTAACTCTAAGTGTAACGAATTCTAACCATAACTCTAACCCTAAATGTTCTCGATTCTAAACTTAACACTCATTCGTCAATTTCAACACTAACTTTAAGTCTAAATGCACTCGATGCTGAACCAAAATGCAATCCTGACACTAAGCCTAACACTAAACCTCGATTTTCTGAACACAAACCTTAACTCTAACCATAACGAATTCTAACCATAACTCTAAACCTAAATGTGCTCGATTCTAACCCTAACACTAACTCGTCAATTTCAACACTAACCCTAAGCCTAAATGCACTTGATTCTGACCCAAAATGCAATCCTGACCCTAAGGGTAACCCTAAACCTCGATACTACGAACACAAACCCTAATCCTAACCCTAACCCTAACGAATTCTCACCGTAACTCTAACCCTAAATGTGCTCGATTCTAACCCTAACACTAACTCGTCAATTTCAACACTGCCCCTAAGTCTAAATGCACTTCTTTCTGACCCTAAATGCAATCCTGACCCTAAGCCCAACTCAAAACCACTATTCTACGAACACTAACCCTAACTCTAGCCCTAACGAATTCTAACGATAACTCTAACACTATTTGTGCTCGATTCTAACCATAACACTAATTCTTCAATATCAACACTAATCCTAAGGCTAAATGCCCTCAATTCTGACCCAAAATGCAATCCTGGCACTAAGCCTAACCCTAAACCTCGATTCTGAGAACACAAACCCTAATCATAACCCTAACCCTAACGAATTCTAACCGTACCTCTAACCCTAAATGTGCTCGATTCTAACCCTAACACTAACTCGTCAATTTCAACACTAACCCTAAGCCTAAATTCACACCATTGTGACCCAAAATGCAATCCTGACCCTAAGCCTAACTCTAAACCTCGATTCTAGGAACACTAAACCTAACTCTAACCCTAACGAATTCTAACCATAACTCTAACCCTAAATGTTCTCAATTCTAAACTTAACACTAAGTCGTCAATTTCAACACTAATCCTAAGCCTAAATGCACTCGATGCTGACCCAAAATGCAATCCTGGCACTCAGCCAAACACTAAACCTCGATTTTCTGAACACAAACGTTAAATCCTACCATAACGATTTCTAACCATAACTCAAACCCTAAATGTGCCCGATTCTAACCCTAACACTAAGTCGTCAATATCAACACGAATCCTAAGCCTAAATGCACTCGATTCTGACCCAAAATGTAATCCTGGCACTAAGCCTGCCCCTAAACCTCGATTTTATGAAAACAAACCTTAACTCTAACCACAGCGAATTCTAACCATAACTGAAACCCTAAATGTGATCCATTCTAACCCTAACACTAACTCGTCAATTTCAACACTGAACCTCAGCCTAAATGCAATTCATTCTGACGCAAAATGCAATCCTGACCCTAAGCCAAACCCTAAACCTCGATTCTATGAACATAAACCCTAATCCTAACCCTAACCCTAACGAATTGTAACCATAACTCTAACCCTAAATGTGCTCGATTCTAACCCTCACACTAATTCGTCAATTTCAACACTAACCCTAAGCCTAAATGTACTTGATTCTGACCCAAAATGCAATCCTGATCCTAAGCCTAACCCTAAATCTCGATTCTACGAACAAAAACCCTAATCGTAACCCTAACCCTAACGAATTATAACCATAAATCTAACAACAAATGTGCTCGATTCTAACCCTAACACTAACTCGTCAATTTCAACACTAACCCTGAGCCTAAATCCACTTCTTTCTGACCCAAAATGCAATCCTGACCCTAAGCTTAACTCTAACCCACGATTCTAGGAACACTAACCCTAACTCTAAGCGTAACGAATTCTAACCATAACTCTAACACTAAATGTGCTCGATTCTAACCCTAACACTAACTCGTCAATTTCAACACTAACCCTAAGCCTAAATGCACTTGATTCTGACCCAAAATGCAATCCTGACCCTAAGGGTAACCCTAAACCTCGATACTACGAACACAAACCCTAATCCTAACCCTAACCCTAACGAATTCTCACCGTAACTCTAACCCTAAATGTGCTCGATTCTAACCCTAACACTAACTCGTCAATTTCAACACTGCCCCTAAGTCTAAATGCACTTCTTTCTGACCCTAAATGCAATCCTGACCCTAAGCCCAACTCAAAACCACTATTCTACGAACACTAACCCTAACTCTAGCCCTAACGAATTCTAACGATAACTCTAACACTATTTGTGCTCGATTCTAACCATAACACTAATTCTTCAATATCAACACTAATCCTAAGGCTAAATGCCCTCAATTCTGACCCAAAATGCAATCCTGGCACTAAGCCTAACCCTAAACCTCGATTCTGAGAACACAAACCCTAATCATAACCCTAACCCTAACGAATTCTAACCGTACCTCTAACCCTAAATGTGCTCGATTCTAACCCTAACACTAACTCGTCAATTTCAACACTAACCCTAAGCCTAAATTCACACCATTGTGACCCAAAATGCAATCCTGACCCTAAGCCTAACTCTAAACCTCGATTCTAGGAACACTAAACCTAACTCTAACCCTAACGAATTCTAACCATAACTCTAACCCTAAATGTTCTCAATTCTAAACTTAACACTAAGTCGTCAATTTCAACACTAATCCTAAGCCTAAATGCACTCGATGCTGACCCAAAATGCAATCCTGGCACTCAGCCAAACACTAAACCTCGATTTTCTGAACACAAACGTTAAATCCTACCATAACGATTTCTAACCATAACTCAAACCCTAAATGTGCCCGATTCTAACCCTAACACTAAGTCGTCAATATCAACACGAATCCTAAGCCTAAATGCACTCGATTCTGACCCAAAATGTAATCCTGGCACTAAGCCTGCCCCTAAACCTCGATTTTATGAAAACAAACCTTAACTCTAACCACAGCGAATTCTAACCATAACTGAAACCCTAAATGTGATCCATTCTAACCCTAACACTAACTCGTCAATTTCAACACTGAACCTCAGCCTAAATGCAATTCATTCTGACGCAAAATGCAATCCTGACCCAAAGCCAAACCCTAAACCTCGATTCTATGAACATAAACCCTAATCCTAACCCTAACCCTAACGAATTGTAACCATAACTCTAACCCTAAATGTGCTCGATTCTAACCCTCACACTAATTCGTCAATTTCAACACTAACCCTAAGCCTAAATGTACTTGATTCTGACCCAAAATGCAATCCTGATCCGAAGCCTAACCCTAAATCTCGATTCTACGAACACAAACCCTAATCGTAACCCTAACCCTAACGAATTATAACCATAAATCTAACAACAAATGTGCTCGATTCTAACCCTAACACTAACTCGTCAATTTCAACACTAACCCTGAGCCTAAATCCACTTCTTTCTGACCCAAAATGCAATCCTGACCCTAAGCTTAACTCTAAACCACGATTCTAGGAACATTAACCCTAACTCTAAGCGTAACGAATTCTAACCATAACTCTAACACTAAATGTGCTCGATTCTAACCCTAACACTAACTCGTCAATTTCAACACTAACCCTAAGCCTAAATGCACTCCGTTGTGACCTAAAATGGAATCCTGACCCTAAGCCTAACTCTAAACCTCGATTCCACGAACACTAACCATAACTCTAACCCTAACGATTTCTAACCATAACTCTAACCCTAAATGTTCTCGATTCTAAATTTA
Organism: Notamacropus eugenii; assembly: GCF_028372415.1. Lineage (NCBI taxonomy): Eukaryota > Metazoa > Chordata > Mammalia > Diprotodontia > Macropodidae > Notamacropus > Notamacropus eugenii. The sequence goes on along the minus strand of NC_092877.1, from coordinate 167,702,902 downwards.
ACACTAAGTCGTCAATATCAACACTAATCCTAAGCCTAAATGCACTCAATTCTGACCGAAAATGCAATCCTGGCACTAAGCCTGCCCCTAAACCTCGATTTTACGAACACAAAGCTTAACTCTAACCACAGCGAATTCTAACCATAACTGAAACCCTAAATGTGATCCATTCTAACCCTAAGACTAACTCGTCAATTTCTACACTAAACCTCAGCCTAAATGCACTTCATTCTGACCCAAAATGCAATTCGGACCCTAAGCCTAACCATAAACCTCGATTCTACGAACACAAACCCTAATCCTAACCCTAACCCTAACGAATTAAAACCATAACTCTAACCCTAAATGTGCTCGATTCTAACCCTAACACTAATTCGTCGATTTCAACACTAATCCTAAGACTAAATGCACTCCGTTGTGACCTAAAATGGAATCCTGACCCTAAGCCTAACTCTAGACCTCGTTTTTAGGAACACAAACCTTAACTCTAACCACAGCTAATTCTAACCATAATTGAAAACCTAAATGTGATCGATTATAACCGTAACACTAACTCGTCAATTTCAACACTAACCCTATGCCTAAATGCACTCCATTCTGACCTAAAATGGAATCCTGACCCTAAGCCTAACCCTAAACCACGATTCTACGAGCACAAACCTTAATCCTAACCCTAACCCTAAGGAATTAAAACCATAACTCTAACCCTAAATGTGCTCGATTCTAACCCTAACACTAACTCGTGAATTTCAACACTACCCCTAAGACTAAATGCACTTCTTTCTGACCCAAAATGCAATCCTGACTCTAAGCCCAACTCAAAACCACGTTTCTACGAACACTAACCCTAACTCTAACCTTCACGAATTCTAACCTCGACTCTAACCCTAAATGGGCTCGATTCTAACCCTAACACTAACTCGACAATTTCCACACTAACCCTAAGCCTAAATGCACTCCATTGTGACCTAAACTGGAATCCTGACCCTAAGCCTAACCCTAAACCGCGATTCTACTAACACAAACCCTAATCCTAAGCCTAACCCTAACAAACTCTAACCGCAACTCCAACCCTAAATGTGCTCGATTCTAACCCTAACACTAACTCGTCAATTTCAACACTAACCCTCAGCCTAAATCCCCTTCTTTCTGACCCAAAATGCAATCCTGACCCTAAGCTTAACTCTAAAACACGATTCTGGGAACACTAACCCTAACTCTAAGTGTAACGAATTCTAACGATAACTCTAACCCTAAATGTGTTCGATTCTAACCCTAACACTTACTGGTCAATTTCAACACTAACCCCAAGCCTAAATGCACTCCGTTGTGACCTAAAATGGAATCCTGACCCTAAGCCTAACCCTAAACCTCGATTCTACGAACAGAAACCCTAATCCTAAAAATAACCCTAACAAATTCTAACCGTAACTCCAACCCTAAATGTGCTCGATTCTAACGCTAACACTAAGTCGTCAATTTCAACACTAACCCTGAGCCTAAATCCACTTCTTTCTGACCCAAAATGCAATCCTGACCCTAAGCTTAACTCTAAACCACGATTCTAGGAACACTAACCCTAACTCTAAGCGTAACGAATTCTAACCATAACTCTAACACTAAATGTGCTCGATTCTAACCCCAACACTAACTCGTCAATTTCAACACTAACCCTAGGCCTAAATGCACTCCGTTGTGACCTAAAATGGAATCCTGACCCTAAGCCTAACTCTAAACCTCGATTCCACGAACACTAACCATAACTCTAACCCTAACGAATTCTAACCATAACTCTAACCCTAAATGTTCTCGATTCTAAATTTAACACTAAGTCGTCAATATCAACACTAACCCTAAGCCTAAATGCACTCCATTGTGACCTAAACTGGAATCCTGACCCTAAGCCTAACCCTAAACCGTGATTCTACTAACACAAACCCTAATCCTAAGCCTAACCCTAACAAACTCTAACCGCAAATCCAACCCTAAATGTGCTCGATTCTAACCCTAACACTAACTCGTCAATTTCAACAGTAACCCTCAGCCTAAATCCACTTCTTTCTGACCCAAAATGCAATCCTGACCCTAAACTTAACTCTAAACCACGATCCTAGAAACACTAACCCTAACTCTAAGTGTAACGAATTCTAACCATAACTCTAACCCTAAATGTTCTCGATTCTAAACTTAACACTCATTCGTCAATTTCAACACTAACTTTAAGTCTAAATGCACTCGATGCTGACCCAAAATGCAATCCTGACACTAAGCCTAACACTAAACCTCGATTTTCTGAACACAAACCTTAACTCTAACCACAACGAATTCTAACCATAACTCTAAACCTAAATGTGCTCGATTCTAACCCTAACACTAACTCGTCAATTTCAACACTAACCCTAAGCCTAAATGCACTTGATTCTGACCCAAAATGCAATCCTGACCCTAAGCCTAACTCTAAACCACGATTCTACGAACACTAACCCTAACTCTAACCCTAACGAAGTCTAACCATAACTCTAACCCGATTTGTGCTCGATTCTAACCCTAACACTAATTCGTCAATATCAACACTAATCCTAAGCCTAAAGGCACTCAATTCTGAACGAAAATACAATCGTGGCACTAAGCCTGCTCCTAATCCTCGATTTTACGAAAGCAAACCTTAGCTCTAACCACAGCGAATTCTAACCATAACTGAAACCCTAAATGTGATCCATTCTAACCCTAACACTAACTCGTCAATTGCAACACTATCCCTTAGCCTAAATGCACACCATTGTGACCCAAAATGCAGTCCTTACCCTAAGCCTAACTCTAAACCTCGATTCTATGAACACTAACCCTAACTCTAACCCTAACGAATTCTAACCATAACTCTAACCCTAAATGTTCTCAATTCTAAACTTAACACTAAGTCGTCAATTTCAACACTAATCCTAAGCCTAAATGCACTCGATGCTGACCCAAAATGCAATCCTGACACTAAGCCTAACACTAAACCTAGATTTTCTGAACACAAACCTTAACTCTAACCATAACGAATTGTACCCATAACTCTAACCCTAAATGTGCTCGATTCTAACCCTAACACTAACTCGTCAATTTGAACACTAACCCTAGGTCTAAATGCACTGGATTCTGACCGAAAATGCAATCCTGACCGTAAACCTAACTCTAAACCTCGATTTTACGAACACAAACCTTAACTCTAACCACAGCGAATTCTAACCCTAACTGACCCTAAATGTGATCCATTCTAACCCTAAGACTAACTCGTCAATTTCAACACTAAACCTCAGCCTAAATGCACTTCATTCTGACCCAAAATGCAATCCTGACTCTAAGCTTAACTCTAAACCACGATTCAGAGAACACTAACCCTAACTCTAAGCGTAACGAATTCTAAACATAACTCTAACCCTAAATGTGCCCGATTCTAACCCTAACACTAACTCGTCAATGTCAACACTAACCCTAAGCCTAAATGCACTTCGTTGTGACGTAAAATGGAATCCTGACCCTAAGCCTAACTCTAAACCTCGATTCCACGAACACTAACCATAACTCTAACCCTAACGAATTCTAACCATAACTCTAAACCTAAATGTGCTCGATTCTAACCCTAACACTAATTCTTCAGTATCTACACTAATCCTAAGCCTAAATGCACTCAATTCTGACCGAAAATGCAATCCTGGCACAAAGCCTGCCCTTAAACCTCCATTTTACGAACACAAAGCTTAAGTCTAACCACAGCGAATTCTAACCATAACTCTAACCCTAAATGTGCTCGATTCCAACCCTAACACTGAGTCCTCAATTTCAACACTAACCCTAAGCCTAAATGCACTTGATTCTGACCCAAAATGCAATCCTGACCCTAAGCCTAACTCGAAACCACGATTCTATGAACATTAACCCTAACTCTAACGCTAACGAATTCTAACCATAACTCTAACCCTATTTGTGCTCGATTCTAACCCTAACTGTAATTGGTCAATATCAACACTAATCCTAAGCCTAAATGCACTCAATTCTGACCGAAAATGCAATCCAGGCACTAAGCCTGCCCCTAAACCTCGATTTTACGAACACAAACCTTAACTCTAACCACACCGAATTCTAACCATAACTGAAACCCTAAATGTGATCCATTTTAACCCTAAGACTAACTCGTCAATTTCAACACTAAACCTCAGACTAAATGCACTTCATTCTGACCCAAAATGCAATCCTGACTCTAAGCTTAACTCTAAACCACGATTCAGAGAACACTAACCCTAACTCTAAGCGTAACGAATTCTAAACATAACTCTAACCCTAAATGTGCCCGATTCTAACCCTAACACTAACTCGTCAATGTCAACACTAACCCTAAGCCTAAATGCACTTCGTTGTGACGTAAAATGGAATCCTGACCCTAAGCCTAACTCTAAACCTCGATTCCACGAACACTAACCATAACTCTAACCCTAACGAATTCTAACCATAACTCTAAACCTAAATGTGCTCGATTCTAACCCTAACCCTAATTCTTCAGTATCTACACTAATCCTAAGCCTAAATGCACTCAATTCTGACCGAAAATGCAATCCTGGCACAAAGCCTGCCCTTAAACCTCCATTTTACGAACACAAAGCTTAAGTCTAACCACAGCGAATTCTAACCATAACTCTAACCCTAAATGTGCTCGATTCCAACCCTAACACTGAGTCCTCAATTTCAACACTAAACCTCAGCCTAAATGCACTTCATTCTGACCCAAAATGCAATCCTGACTCTAAGCTTAACTCTAAACCACGATTCTGAGAACACTAACCCTAACTCTAAGCGTAACAAATTCTAACCATAACTCTAACCCTAAATGTGCTCGATTCTAACCCTAACACTAACTCGTCAATGTCAACACTAACCCTAAGCCTAAATGCACTTCGTTGTGACGTAAAATGGAATCCTGACCCTAAGCCTAACTCTAAACCTCGATTCCACGAACACTAACCATAACTCTAACCCTAACGAATTCTAACCATAACTCTAACCCTAAATGTGCTCGATTCTAACCCTAACACTAATTCGTCAATTTCAACACTAACCCTAAGCCTAAATGTACTTGATTCTGACCAAAAATGCAATCCTGATCCTAAGCCTAACACTAAACCTCGATTCTACGAACACAAACCCTAATCGTAACCCTAACCCTAACGAATTATAACCATAAATCTAACAACAAATGTGCAAGATTCTAACCCTAACACTGACTCGTCAATTTCAACACTAACCCTAAGCCTAAATGCACACCATTGTGACCCAAAATGCAATCCTGACTCTAAGCCTAACTCTAAATCACGATTCTACGAACACTAACCCTAACTCTAACCCTAACGAATTCTAACCATAACTCTAACCCTATTTGTGCTCGATTCTAACCCTAACACTAATTCGTCAATTTCCACACTAACCCTCAGCATAAATGCACTCGATTTTAACCCAAAATTTAATCCTGGCACTAAGCCTGCCCCTAACCCTCGATTTTATGAAAACAAACCTTAACTCTAACCACAGCGAATTCTAACCATAACTGAAACCCTAAATGTGCTCGATTCCAACCCTAACACTGAGTCCTCAATTTCAACACTAAACCTCAGCCTAAATGCACTTCATTCTGACCCAAAATGCAATCCTGACTCTAAGCTTAACTCTAAACCACGATTCTGAGAACACTAACCCTAACTCTAAGCGTAACAAATTCTAACCATAACTCTAACCCTAAATGTGCTCGATTCTAACCCTAACACTAACTCGTCAATGTCAACACTAACCCTAAGCCTAAATGCACTTCGTTGTGACGTAAAATGGAATCCTGACCCTAAGCCTAACTCTAAACCTCGATTCCACGACCACTAACCATAACTCTAACCCTAACGAATTCTAACCATAACTCTAACCCTAAATGTGCTCGATTCTAACCCTAACACTAATTCGTCAATTTCAACACTAACCCTAAGCCTAAATGTACTTGATTCTGACCAAAAATGCAATCCTGATCCTAAGCCTAACACTAAACCTCGATTCTACGAACACAAACCCTAATCGTAACCCTAACCCTAACGAATTATAACCATAAATCTAACAACAAATGTGCAAGATTCTAACCGTAACACTGACTCGTCAATTTCAACACTAACCCTAAGCCTAAATGCACACCATTGTGACCCAAAATGCAATCCTGACTCTAAGCCTAACTCTAAATCACGATTCTACGAACACTAACCCTAACTCTAACCCTAACGAATTCTAACCATAACTCTAACCCTATTTGTGCTCGATTCTAACCCTAACACTAATTCGTCAATTTCCACACTAACCCTCAGCATAAATGCACTCGATTTTGACCCAAAATTTAATCCTGGCACTAAGCCTGCCCCTAAACCTCGATTTTATGAAAACAAACCTTAACTCTAACCACAGCGAATTCTAACCATAACTGAAACCCTAAATGTGATCCATTCTAACCCTAACACTAACTCGTCAATTACAACACTATCCCTTAGCCTAAATGCACACCATTGTGACCCAAAATGCAATCCTGACCCTAAGCCTAACTCTAAACCACGATTCTACGAACACTAAGCCTAACTCTAACCCTAAGGAATTCTAACCATAACTCTAACCCGATTTGTGCTCGATTCTAACCCTAACACTAATTCGTCAATATGAACACTAATCCTAAGCCTAAAGGCACTCAATTCTGACCGAAAATACAATCGTGGCACTAAGCCTGCCCCTAATCCTCGATTTTACGAACACAAACCTTAACTCTAACCGCAGCGAATTCTAACCATAACTGAAACCCTAAATGTGATCCATTCTAACCCTAACACTAACTCGTCAATTTCAACACTATCCCTTAGCCTAAATGCACACCATTGTGACCCAAAATGCAATCCTGACCCTAAGCTTAACTCTAAACCACGATTCTAGGAACACTAACCCTAACTCTAAGCGTAACAAATTCTAACCATAACTCTAACCCTAAATGTGCTCGATTCTAACCCTAACACTTACTGGTCAATTTCAACACTTACCCTAAGCCTAAATCCACTTCTTTCTGACCCAAAATGCAATCCTGACCCTAAGCTTAACTCTAAACCTCGCTTCTAGGAACACTAACACTGACTCTAACCCTAACGAATTCTAACCATAACTCTAACCCTAAATGTGCTCGATTCTAAACTAAACACTAAGTCGTCAATATCAACACTAATCCTAAGCCTAAATGCACTCGATGCTGACCCAAAATGCAATCCTGGCACTAAGCCTAACACTAAACCTCGATTTTCAGAACACAAACCTTAACTCTAACCAGAACGAATTCTAACCATAACTGTAAGCCTGAATGTGCTCGATTCTAACCCTAACACTAAGTCGTCAATATCAACACGAATCCTAAGCCTAAATGCACTTCATTCTGACCCAAAATGCAATCCTGACCCTAATCCTAACCCTAAACCTTGATTCTACGAACACAAACCCTAATCCTAACCCTAACCCTAACGAATTCTAACCATAACTCTAACCCTAAATGTGCTCGATTCTAACCCTAACTCTAATTCGTCAATTTCAACACTAACCCTAAGCCTAAATGCACTTGATTCTGACCCAAAATGCAATCCTGATCCTAAGCCTAACCGTAAACCTCGATTCTACGAACACAAACCCTAATCGTAACCCTAACCCTAACGAATTCTAACCATAACTCTGACCTTAAATGTGCTCGATTCTAACCCTAACACTAACTCGTCAATTTCAACACTAACCCTAAGCCTAAATGCACACCATTGTGACCCAAAATGCAATCCTGACCCTAAGCCTAACTCTAAACCACGATTCTACGAACACTAACCCTAACTGTAACCCTAACGAAGTCTAACCATAACTCTAACCCGATTTGTGCTCGATTCTAACCCTAACACTAATTCGTCAATATCAACACTAATCCTAAGCCTAAAGGCACTCAATTCTGAACAAAAATACAATCGTGGCACTAAGCCTGCTCCTAATCCTTGATTTTACGAAAGCAAACCTTAACTCTAACCACAGCGAATTCTAACCATAACTGAAACCCTAAATGTGATCCATTCTAACCCTAACACTAACTCGTCAATTTCAACACTATCCCTTAGCCTAAATGGACACCATTGTGACCCAAAATGCAATCCTGACCCTAAGCCTAACTCTAAACCTCGATTCTATGAACACTAACCCTAACTCTAACCCTAACGAATTCTAACCATAACTCTAACCCTAAATGTGCTCGATTCTAAACTTAACACTAAGTCGTCAATATCAACACTAATCCTAAGCCTAAATGCACTCGATGCTGACCCAAAATGCAATCCTGGCACTCAGCCAAACACTAAACCTCGATTTTCTGAACACAAACGTTAAATCCAACCATAGCGATTTCTAACCATAACTCAAACCCTAAATGTGCCCGATTCTAACCCTAACACTAAGTCGTCAATATCAACACGAATCCTAAGCCTAAATGCACTCGATTCTGACCCAAAATGTAATCCTGGCACTAAGCCTGCCCCTAAACCTCGATTTTATGAAAACAAACCTTAACTCTAACCACAGCGAATTCTAACCATAACTGAAACCCTAAATGTGATCCATTCTAACCCTAACACTAACTCGGCAATTTCAACACTGAACCTCAGCCTAAATGCAATTCATTCTGACGCAAAATGCAATCCTGACCCAAAGCCAAACCCTAAACCTCGATTCTATGAACATAAACCCTAATCCTAACCCTAACCCTAACGAATTTTAACAATAAATCTAACCCTAAATGTGCTCGATTCTAACCCTCACACTAATTCGTCAATTTCAACACTAACCCTAAGCCTACATGTACTTGATTGTGACCCAAAATGCAATCCTGATCCTATGCCTAACCCTAAACCTCGATTCTACGAACACAAACCCTAATCGTAACCCTAACCCTAACGAATTATAACCATAAATCTAACAACAAATGTGCTCAATTCTAACCCTAACACTAACTCGTCAATTTCAACACTAACCCTAAGTCTAAATGCACACCATTGTGACCCAAAATGCAATCCTGACCCTAAGCCTAACTCTAAACCACGATTCTACGAACACTAACCCTAACTCTAACCCTAACGAATTCTAACCATAACTCTAACCCTATTTGTGCTCGATTCTAACCCTAACAATAATTCGTCAATTTCCACACTAACCCTCAGCATAAATGCACTCGATTTTGACCCAAAATTTAATCCTGGCACTAAGCCTGCCCCTAACCCTCGATTTTATGAAAACAAACCTTCACTCTAACCACAGCGAATTCTAACCATAACTGAAACCCTAAATGTGATCCATTCTAACCCTAACACTAACTCGTCAATTTCAACACTGAACCTCAGCCTAAATGCACTTCATTCTGACGCAAAACGCAATCCTGACCCTAAGCCAAACCCTAAACCTCGATTCTAGGAACATAAACCCTAATCCTAACCCTAACCCTAACGAATTCTAACCATAACTCTAACCCTAAATGTGCTCGATTCTAACCCTAACACTAATTCGTCAATTTCAACAAGAACCCTAAGCCTAAATGCACTTGATTCTGACCCAAAATGCAATCCTGACCCTAAGCCTAACCCTAAACCTAGATTCTACGAACACAAACCCTAATCGTAACCCTAACCCTAACGAATTCTAACCATAACTCTGACCTTAAATGTGCTCGATTCTAACCCTAACACTAACTCGTCAATTTCAACACTAACCCTAAGCCTAAATGCACACCATTGTGACCCAAAATGCAATCCTGACCCTAAGCCTAACTCTAAACCACGATTCTAGGAACACTAACCCTAACTCTAAGCGTAACGAATTCTAACCATAACTCTAACACTAAATGTGCTCGATTCTAACCCCAACACTAACTCGTCAATTTCAACACTAACCCTAGGCCTAAATGCACTCCGTTGTGACCTAAAATGGAATCCTGACCCTAAGCCTAACTCTAAACCTCGATTCCACGAACACTAACCATAACTCTAACCCTAACGAATTCTAACCATAACTCTAACCCTAAATGTTCTCGATTCTAAATTTAACACTAAGTCGTCAATATCAACACTAACCCTAAGCCTAAATGCACTCCATTGTGACCTAAACTGGAATCCTGACCCTAAGCCTAACCCTAAACCGTGATTCTACTAACACGAACCCTAATCCTAAGCCTAACCCTAACAAACTCTAACCGCAAATCCAACCCTAAATGTGCTCGATTCTAACCCTAACACTAACTCGTCAATTTCAACACTAACCCTCAGCCTAAATCCACTTCTTTCTGACCCAAAATGCAATCCTGACCCTAAACTTAACTCTAAACCACGATCCTAGAAACACTAACCCTAACTCTAAGTGTAACGAATTCTAACCATAACTCTAACCCTAAATGTTCTCGATTCTAAACTTAACACTCATTCGTCAATTTCAACACTAACTTTAAGTCTAAATGCACTCGATGCTGACCCAAAATGCAATCCTGACACTAAGCCTAACACTAAACCTCGATTTTCTGAACACAAACCTTAACTCTAACCATAACGAATTCTAACCATAACTCTAAACCTAAATGTGCTCGATTCTAACCCTAACACTAACTCGTCAATTTCAACACTAACCCTAAGCCTAAATGCACTTGATTCTGACCCAAAATGCAATCCTGACCCTAAGGGTAACCCTAAGCCTCGATACTACGAACACAAACCCTAATCCTAACCCTAACCCTAACGAATTCTCACCGTAACTCTAACCCTAAATGTGCTCGATTCTAACCCTAACACTAACTCGTCAATTTCAACACTGCCCCTAAGTCTAAATGCACTTCTTTCTGACCCTAAATGCAATCCTGACCCTAAGCCCAACTCAAAACCACTATTCTACGAACACTAACCCTAACTCTAGCCCTAACGAATTCTAACGATAACTCTAACACTATTTGTGCTCGATTCTAACCATAACACTAATTCTTCAATATCAACACTAATCCTAAGGCTAAATGCCCTCAATTCTGACCCAAAATGCAATCCTGGCACTAAGCCTAACCCTAAACCTCGATTCTGAGAACACAAACCCTAATCATAACCCTAACCCTAACGAATTCTAACCGTACCTCTAACCCTAAATGTGCTCGATTCTAACCCTAACACTAACTCGTCAATTTCAACACTAACCCTAAGCCTAAATTCACACCATTGTGACCCAAAATGCAATCCTGACCCTAAGCCTAACTCTAAACCTCGATTCTAGGAACACTAAACCTAACTCTAACCCTAACGAATTCTAACCATAACTCTAACCCTAAATGTTCTCAATTCTAAACTTAACACTAAGTCGTCAATTTCAACACTAATCCTAAGCCTAAATGCACTCGATGCTGACCCAAAATGCAATCCTGGCACTCAGCCAAACACTAAACCTCGATTTTCTGAACACAAACGTTAAATCCTACCATAACGATTTCTAACCATAACTCAAACCCTAAATGTGCCCGATTCTAACCCTAACACTAAGTCGTCAATATCAACACGAATCCTAAGCCTAAATGCACTCGATTCTGACCCAAAATGTAATCCTGGCACTAAGCCTGCCCCTAAACCTCGATTTTATGAAAACAAACCTTAACTCTAACCACAGCGAATTCTAACCATAACTGAAACCCTAAATGTGATCCATTCTAACCCTAACACTAACTCGTCAATTTCAACACTGAACCTCAGCCTAAATGCAATTCATTCTCACGCAAAATGCAATCCTGACCCTAAGCCAAACCCTAAACCTCGATTCTATGAACATAAACCCTAATCCTAACCCTAACCCTAACGAATTGTAACCATAACTCTAACCCTAAATGTGCTCGATTCTAACCCTCACACTAATTCGTCAATTTCAACACTAACCCTAAGCCTAAATGTACTTGATTCTGACCCAAAATGCAATCCTGATCCTAAGCCTAACCCTAAATCTCGATTCTACGAACACAAACCCTAATCGTAACCCTAACCCTAACGAATTATAACCATAAATCTAACAACAAATGTGCTCGATTCTAACCCTAACACTAACTCGTCAATTTCAACACTAACCCTGAGCCTAAATCCACTTCTTTCTGACCCAAAATGCAATCCTGACCCTAAGCTTAACTCTAAACCACGATTCTAGGAACACTAACCCTAACTCTAAGCGTAACGAATTCTAACCATAACTCTAACACTAAATGTGCTCGATTCTAACCCTAACACTAACTCGTCAATTTCAACACTAACCCTAAGCCTAAATGCACTCCGTTGTGACCTAAAATGGAATCCTGACCCTAAGCCTAACTCTAAACCTCGATTCCACGAACACTAACCATAACTCTAACCCTAACGAATTCTAACCATAACTCTAACCCTAAATGTTCTCGATTCTAAATTTAACACTAAGTCGTCAATATCAACACTAATCCTAAGCCTAAATGCACTCAATTCTGACCGAAAATGCAATCTGGCACTAAGCCTGCCCCTAAACCTCGATTTTACGAACACAAAGCTTAACTCTAACCACAGCGAATTCTAACCATAACTGAAACCCTAAATGTGATCCATTCTAACCCTAAGACTAACTCGTCAATTTCTACACTAAACCTCAGCCTAAATGCACTTCATTCTGACCCAAAATGCAATTCGGACCCTAAGCCTAACCATAAACCTCGATTCTACGAACACAAACCCTAATCCTAACCCTAACCCTAACGAATTAAAACCATAACTCTAACCCTAAATGTGCTCGATTCTAACCCTAACACTAATTCGTCGATTTCAACACTAATCCTAAGACTAAATGCACTCCGTTGTGACCTAAAATGGAATCCTGACCCTAAGCCTAACTCTAGACCTCGTTTTTAGGAACACAAACCTTAACTCTAACCACAGCTAATTCTAACCATAACTGAAAACCTAAATGTGATCGATTATAACCGTAACACTAACTCGTCAATTTCAACACTAACCCTAAGCCTAAATGCACTCCATTCTGACCTAAAATGGAATCCTGACCCTAAGCCTAACCCTAAACCACGATTCTTACGAGCACAAACCTTAATCCTAACCCTAACCCTAAGGAATTAAAACCATAACTCTAACCCTAAATGTGCTCGATTCTAACCCTAACACTAACTCGTGAATTTCAACACTACCCCTAAGACTAAATGCACTTCTTTCTGACCCAAAATGCAATCCTGACCCTAAGCCCAACTCAAAACCACGTTTCTACGAACACTAACCCTAACTCTAACCTTCACGAATTCTAACCTCGACTCTAACCCTAAATGGGCTCGATTCTAACCCTAACACTAACTCGACAATTTCCACACTAACCCTAAGCCTAAATGCACTCCATTGTGACCTAAACTGGAATCCTGACCCTAAGCCTAACCCTAAACCGCGATTCTACTAACACAAACCCTAATCCTAAGCCTAACCCTAACAAACTCTAACCGCAACTCCAACCCTAAATGTGCTCGATTCTAACCCTAACACTAACTCGTCAATTTCAACACTAACCCTCAGCCTAAATCCACTTCTTTCTGACCCAAAATGCAATCCTGACCCTAAGCTTAACTCTAAAACACGATTCTGGGAACACTAACCCTAACTCTAAGTGTAACGAATTCTAACGATAACTCTAACCCTAAATGTGTTCGATTCTAACCCTAACACTTACTGGTCAATTTCAACACTAACCCCAAGCCTAAATGCACTCCGTTGTGACCTAAAATGGAATCCTGACCCTAAGCCTAACCCTAAACCTCGATTCTACGAACAGAAACCCTAATCCTAAAAATAACCCTAACAAATTCTAACCGTAACTCCAACCCTAAATGTGCTCGATTCTAATGCTAACACTAACTCGTCAATTTCAACACTAACCCTGAGCCTAAATCCACTTCTTTCTGACCCAAAATGCAATCCTGACCCTAAGCTTAACTCTAAACCACGATTCTAGGAACACTAACCCTAACTCTAAGCGTAACGAATTCTAACCATAACTCTAACACTAAATGTGCTCGATTCTAACCCCAACACTAACTCGTCAATTTCAACACTAACCCTAGGCCTAAATGCACTCCGTTGTGACCTAAAATGGAATCCTGACCCTAAGCCTAACTCTAAACCTCGATTCCACGAACACTAACCATAACTCTAACCCTAACGAATTCTAACCATAACTCTAACCCTAAATGTTCTCGATTCTAAATTTAACACTAAGTCGTCAATATCAACACTAACCCTAAGCCTAAATGCACTCCATTGTGACCTAAACTGGAATCCTGACCCTAAGCCTAACCCTAAACCGTGATTCTACTAACACAAACCCTAATCCTAAGCCTAACCCTAACAAACTCTAACCGCAAATCCAACCCTAAATGTGCTCGATTCTAACCCTAACACTAACTCGTCAATTTCAACACTAACCCTCAGCCTAAATCCACTTCTTTCTGACCCAAAATGCAATCCTGACCCTAAACTTAACTCTAAACCACGATCCTAGAAACACTAACCCTAACTCTAAGTGTAACGAATTCTAACCATAACTCTAACCCTAAATGTTCTCGATTCTAAACTTAACACTCATTCGTCAATTTCAACACTAACTTTAAGTCTAAATGCACTCGATGCTGACCCAAAATGCAATCCTGACACTAAGCCTAACACTAAACCTCGATTTTCTGAACACAAACCTTAACTCTAACCATAACGAATTCTAACCATAACTCTAAACCTAAATGTGCTCGATTCTAACCCTAACACTAACTCGTCAATTTCAACACTAACCCTAAGCCTAAATGCACTTGATTCTGACCCAAAATGCAATCCTGACCCTAAGGGTAACCCTAAACCTCGATACTACGAACACAAACCCTAATCCTAACCCTAACCCTAACGAATTCTCACCGTAACTCTAACCCTAAATGTGCTCGATTCTAACCCTAACACTAACTCGTCAATTTCAACACTGCCCCTAAGTCTAAATGCACTTCTTTCTGACCCTAAATGCAATCCTGACCCTAAGCCCAACTCAAAACCACTATTCTACGAACACTAACCCTAACTCTAGCCCTAACGAATTCTAACGATAACTCTAACACTATTTGTGCTCGATTCTAACCATAACACTAATTCTTCAATATCAACACTAATCCTAAGGCTAAATGCCCTCAATTCTGACCCAAAATGCAATCCTGGCACTAAGCCTAACCCTAAACCTCGATTCTGAGAACACAAACCCTAATCATAACCCTAACCCTAACGAATTCTAACCGTACCTCTAACCCTAAATGTGCTCGATTCTAACCCTAACACTAACTCGTCAATTTCAACACTAACCCTAAGCCTAAATTCACACCATTGTGACCCAAAATGCAATCCTGACCCTAAGCCTAACTCTAAACCTCGATTCTAGGAACACTAAACCTAACTCTAACCCTAACGAATTCTAACCATAACTCTAACCCTAAATGTTCTCAATTCTAAACTTAACACTAAGTCGTCAATTTCAACACTAATCCTAAGCCTAAATGCACTCGATGCTGACCCAAAATGCAATCCTGGCACTCAGCCAAACACTAAACCTCGATTTTCTGAACACAAACGTTAAATCCTACCATAACGATTTCTAACCATAACTCAAACCCTAAATGTGCCCGATTCTAACCCTAACACTAAGTCGTCAATATCAACACGAATCCTAAGCCTAAATGCACTCGATTCTGACCCAAAATGTAATCCTGGCACTAAGCCTGCCCCTAAACCTCGATTTTATGAAAACAACCTTAACTCTAACCACAGCGAATTCTAACCATAACTGAAACCCTAAATGTGATCCATTCTAACCCTAACACTAACTCGTCAATTTCAACACTGAACCTCAGCCTAAATGCAATTCATTCTGACGCAAAATGCAATCCTGACCCTAAGCCAAACCCTAAACCTCGATTCTATGAACATAAACCCTAATCCTAACCCTAACCCTAACGAATTGTAACCATAACTCTAACCCTAAATGTGCTCGATTCTAACCCTCACACTAATTCGTCAATTTCAACACTAACCCTAAGCCTAAATGTACTTGATTCTGACCCAAAATGCAATCCTGATCCTAAGCCTAACCCTAAATCTCGATTCTACGAACACAAACCCTAATCGTAACCCTAACCCTAACGAATTATAACCATAAATCTAACAACAAATGTGCTCGATTCTAACCCTAACACTAACTCGTCAATTTCAACACTAACCCTGAGCCTAAATCCACTTCTTTCTGACCCAAAATGCAATCCTGACCCTAAGCTTAACTCTAAACCATGATTCTAGGAACACTAACCCTAACTCTAAGCGTAACGAATTCTAACCATAACTCTAACACTAAATGTGCTCGATTCTAACCCTAACACTAACTCGTCAATTTCAACACTAACCCTAAGCCTAAATGCACTTGATTCTGACCCAAAATGCAATCCTGACCCTAAGGGTAACCCTAAACCTCGATACTACGAACACAAACCCTAATCCTAACCCTAACCCTAACGAATTCTCACCGTAACTCTAACCCTAAATGTGCTCGATTCTAACCCTAACACTAACTCGTCAATTTCAACACTGCCCCTAAGTCTAAATGCACTTCTTTCTGACCCTAAATGCAATCCTGACCCTAAGCCCAACTCAAAACCACTATTCTACGAACACTAACCCTAACTCTAGCCCTAACGAATTCTAACGATAACTCTAACACTATTTGTGCTCGATTCTAACCATAACACTAATTCTTCAATATCAACACTAATCCTAAGGCTAAATGCCCTCAATTCTGACCCAAAATGCAATCCTGGCACTAAGCCTAACCCTAAACCTCGATTCTGAGAACACAAACCCTAATCATAACCCTAACCCTAACGAATTCTAACCGTACCTCTAACCCTAAATGTGCTCGATTCTAACCCTAACACTAACTCGTCAATTTCAACACTAACCCTAAGCCTAAATTCACACCATTGTGACCCAAAATGCAATCCTGACCCTAAGCCTAACTCTAAACCTCGATTCTAGGAACACTAAACCTAACTCTAACCCTAACGAATTCTAACCATAACTCTAACCCTAAATGTTCTCAATTCTAAACTTAACACTAAGTCGTCAATTTCAACACTAATCCTAAGCCTAAATGCACTCGATGCTGACCCAAAATGCAATCCTGGCACTCAGCCAAACACTAAACCTCGATTTTCTGAACACAAACGTTAAATCCTACCATAACGATTTCTAACCATAACTCAAACCCTAAATGTGCCCGATTCTAACCCTAACACTAAGTCGTCAATATCAACACGAATCCTAAGCCTAAATGCACTCGATTCTGACCCAAAATGTAATCCTGGCACTAAGCCTGCCCCTAAACCTCGATTTTATGAAAACAAACCTTAACTCTAACCACAGCGAATTCTAACCATAACTGAAACCCGAAATGTGATCCATTCTAACCCTAACACTAACTCGTCAATTTCAACACTGAACCTCAGCCTAAATGCAATTCATTCTGACGCAAAATGCAATCCTGACCCAAAGCCAAACCCTAAACCTCGATTCTATGAACATAAACCCTAATCCTAACCCTAACCCTAACGAATTGTAACCATAACTCTAACCCTAAATGTGCTCGATTCTAACCCTCACACTAATTCGTCAATTTCAACACTAACCCTAAGCCTAAATGTACTTGATTCTGACCCAAAATGCAATCCTGATCCTAAGCCTAACCCTAAATCTCGATTCTACGAACACAAACCCTAATCGTAACCCTAACCCTAACGAATTATAACCATAAATCTAACAACAAATGTGCTCGATTCTAACCCTAACACTAACTCGTCAATTTCAACACTAACCCTGAGCCTAAATCCACTTCTTTCTGACCCAAAATGCAATCCTGACCCTAAGCTTAACTCTAAACCACGATTCTAGGAACATTAACCCTAACTCTAAGCGTAACGAATTCTAACCATAACTCTAACACTAAATGTGCTCGATTCTAACCCTAACACTAACTCGTCAATTTCAACACTAACCCTAAGCCTAAATGCACTCCGTTGTGACCTAAATGGAATCCTGACCCTAAGCCTAACTCTAAACCTCGATTCCACGAACACTAACCATAACTCTAACCCTAACGAATTCTAACCATAACTCTAACCCTAAATGTTCTCGATTCTAAATTTAACACTAAGTCGTCAATATCAACACTAATCCTAAGCCTAAATGCACTCAATTCTGACCGAAAATGCAATCCTGGCACTAAGCCTGCCCCTAAACCTCGATTTTACGAACACAAAGCTTAACTCTAACCACAGCGAATTCTAACCATAACTGAAACCCTAAATGTGATCCATTCTAACCCTAAGACTAACTCGTCAATTTCTACACTAAACCTCAGCCTAAATGCACTTCATTCTGACCCAAAATGCAATTCGGACCCTAAGCCTAACCATAAACCTCGATTCTACGAACACAAACCCTAATCCTAACCCTAACCCTAACGAATTAAAACCATAACTCTAACCCTAAATGTGCTCGATTCTAACCCTAACACTAATTCGTCGATTTCAACACTAATCCTAAGACTAAATGCACTCCGTTGTGACCTAAAATGGAATCCTGACCCTAAGCCTAACTCTAGACCTCGTTTTTAGGAACACAAACCTTAACTCTAACCACAGCTAATTCTAACCATAATTGAAAACCTAAATGTGATCGATTATAACCGTAACACTAACTCGTCAATTTCAACACTAACCCTATGCCTAAATGCACTCCATTCTGACCTAAAATGGAATCCTGACCCTAAGCCTAACCCTAAACCACGATTCTACGAGCACAAACCTTAATCCTAACCCTAACCCTAAGGAATTAAAACCATAACTCTAACCCTAAATGTGCTCGATTCTAACCCTAACACTAACTCGTGAATTTCAACACTACCCCTAAGACTAAATGCACTTCTTTCTGACCCAAAATGCAATCCTGACTCTAAGCCCAACTCAAACCACGTTTCTACGAACACTAACCCTAACTCTAACCTTCACGAATTCTAACCTCGACTCTAACCCTAAATGGGCTCGATTCTAACCCTAACACTAACTCGACAATTTCCACACTAACCCTAAGCCTAAATGCACTCCATTGTGACCTAAACTGGAATCCTGACCCTAAGCCTAACCCTAAACCGCGATTCTACTAACACAAACCCTAATCCTAAGCCTAACCCTAACAAACTCTAACCGCAACTCCAACCCTAAATGTGCTCGATTCTAACCCTAACACTAACTCGTCAATTTCAACACTAACCCTCAGCCTAAATCCACTTCTTTCTGACCCAAAATGCAATCCTGACCCTAAGCTTAACTCTAAAACACGATTCTGGGAACACTAACCCTAACTCTAAGTGTAACGAATTCTAACGATAACTCTAACCCTAAATGTGTTCGATTCTAACCCTAACACTTACTGGTCAATTTCAACACTAACCCCAAGCCTAAATGCACTCCGTTGTGACCTAAAATGGAATCCTGACCCTAAGCCTAACCCTAAACCTCGATTCTACGAACAGAAACCCTAATCCTAAAAATAACCCTAACAAATTCTAACCGTAACTCCAACCCTAAATGTGCTCGATTCTAACGCTAACACTAAGTCGTCAATTTCAACACTAACCCTGAGCCTAAATCCACTTCTTTCTGACCCAAAATGCAATCCTGACCCTAAGCTTAACTCTAAACCACGATTCTAGGAACACTAACCCTAACTCTAAGCGTAACGAATTCTAACCATAACTCTAACACTAAATGTGCTCGATTCTAACCCCAACACTAACTCGTCAATTTCAACACGAATCCTAGGCCTAAATGCACTCCGTTGTGACCTAAAATGGAATCCTGACCCTAAGCCTAACTCTAAACCTCGATTCCACGAACACTAACCATAACTCTAACCCTAACGAATTCTAACCATAACTCTAACCCTAAATGTTCTCGATTCTAAATTTAACACTAAGTCGTCAATATCAACACTAACCCTAAGCCTAAATGCACTCCATTGTGACCTAAACTGGAATCCTGACCCTAAGCCTAACCCTAAACCGTGATTCTACTAACACAAACCCTAATCCTAAGCCTAACCCTAACAAACTCTAACCGCAAATCCAACCCTAAATGTGCTCGATTCTAACCCTAACACTAACTCGTCAATTTCAACACTAACCCTCAGCCTAAATCCACTTCTTTCTGACCCAAAATGCAATCCTGACCCTAAACTTAACTCTAAACCACGATCCTAGAAACACTAACCCTAACTCTAAGTGTAACGAATTCTAACCATAACTCTAACCCTAAATGTTCTCGATTCTAAACTTAACACTCATTCGTCAATTTCAACACTAACTTTAAGTCTAAATGCACTCGATGCTGACCCAAAATGCAATCCTGACACTAAGCCTAACACTAAACCTCGATTTTCTGAACACAAACCTTAACTCTAACCATAACGAATTCTAACCATAACTCTAAACCTAAATGTGCTCGATTCTAACCCTAACACTAACTCGTCAATTTCAACACTAACCCTAAGCCTAAATGCACTTGATTCTGACCCAAAATGCAATCCTGACCCTAAGGGTAACCCTAAACCTCGATACTACGAACACAAACCCTAATCCTAACCCTAACCCTAACGAATTCTCACCGTAACTCTAACCCTAAATGTGCTCGATTCTAACCCTAACACTAACTCGTCAATTTCAACACTGCCCCTAAGTCTAAATGCACTTCTTTCTGACCCTAAATGCAATCCTGACCCTAAGCCCAACTCAAAACCACTATTCTACGAACACTAACCCTAACTCTAGCCCTAACGAATTCTAACGATAACTCTAACACTATTTGTGCTCGATTCTAACCATAACACTAATTCTTCAATATCAACACTAATCCTAAGGCTAAATGCCCTCAATTCTGACCCAAAATGCAATCCTGGCACTAAGCCTAACCCTAAACCTCGATTCTGAGAACACAAACCCTAATCATAACCCTAACCCTAACGAATTCTAACCGTACCTCTAACCCTAAATGTGCTCGATTCTAACCCTAACACTAACTCGTCAATTTCAACACTAACCCTAAGCCTAAATTCACACCATTGTGACCCAAAATGCAATCCTGACCCTAAGCCTAACTCTAAACCTCGATTCTAGGAACACTAAACCTAACTCTAACCCTAACGAATTCTAACCATAACTCTAACCCTAAATGTTCTCAATTCTAAACTTAACACTAAGTCGTCAATTTCAACACTAATCCTAAGCCTAAATGCACTCGATGCTGACCCAAAATGCAATCCTGGCACTCAGCCAAACACTAAACCTCGATTTTCTGAACACAAACGTTAAATCCTACCATAACGATTTCTAACCATAACTCAAACCCTAAATGTGCCCGATTCTAACCCTAACACTAAGTCGTCAATATCAACACGAATCCTAAGCCTAAATGCACTCGATTCTGACCCAAAATGTAATCCTGGCACTAAGCCTGCCCCTAAACCTCGATTTTATGAAAACAAACCTTAACTCTAACCACAGCGAATTCTAACCATAACTGAAACCCTAAATGTGATCCATTCTAACCCTAACACTAACTCGTCAATTTCAACACTGAACCTCAGCCTAAATGCAATTCATTCTGACGCAAAATGCAATCCTGACCCTAAGCCAAACCCTAAACCTCGATTCTACGAACACAAACCCTAATCCTAACCCTAACCCTAACGAATTCTCACCGTAACTCTAACCCTAAATGTGCTCGATTCTAACCCTAACACTAACTCGTCAATTTCAACACTAACCCTCAGCCTAAATCCACTTCTTTCTGACCCAAAATGCAATCCTGACCCTAAACTTAACTCTAAACCACGATCCTAGAAACACTAACCCTAACTCTAAGTGTAACGAATTCTAACCATAACTCTAACCCTAAATGTTCTCGATTCTAAACTTAACACTCATTCGTCAATTTCAACACTAACTTTAAGTCTAAATGCACTCGATGCTGACCCAAAATGCAATCCTGACACTAAGCCTAACACTAAACCTCGATTTTCTGAACACAAACCTTAACTCTAACCATAACGAATTCTAACCATAACTCTAAACCTAAATGTGCTCGATTCTAACCCTAACACTAACTCGTCAATTTCAACACTAACCCTAAGCCTAAATGCACTTGATTCTGACCCAAAATGCAATCCTGACCCTAAGGGTAACCCTAAGCCTCGATACTACGAACACAAACCCTAATCCTAACCCTAACCCTAACGAATTCTCACCGTAACTCTAACCCTAAATGTGCTCGATTCTAACCCTAACACTAACTCGTCAATTTCAACACTGCCCCTAAGTCTAAATGCACTTCTTTCTGACCCTAAATGCAATCCTGACCCTAAGCCCAACTCAAAACCACTATTCTACGAACACTAACCCTAACTCTAGCCCTAACGAATTCTAACGATAACTCTAACACTATTTGTGCTCGATTCTAACCATAACACTAATTCTTCAATATCAACACTAATCCTAAGGCTAAATGCCCTCAATTCTGACCCAAAATGCAATCCTGGCACTAAGCCTAACCCTAAACCTCGATTCTGAGAACACAAACCCTAATCATAACCCTAACCCTAACGAATTCTAACCGTACCTCTAACCCTAAATGTGCTCGATTCTAACCCTAACACTAACTCGTCAATTTCAACACTAACCCTAAGCCTAAATTCACACCATTGTGACCCAAAATGCAATCCTGACCCTAAGCCTAACTCTAAACCTCGATTCTAGGAACACTAAACCTAACTCTAACCCTAACGAATTCTAACCATAACTCTAACCCTAAATGTTCTCAATTCTAAACTTAACACTAAGTCGTCAATTTCAACACTAATCCTAAGCCTAAATGCACTCGATGCTGACCCAAAATGCAATCCTGGCACTCAGCCAAACACTAAACCTCGATTTTCTGAACACAAACGTTAAATCCTACCATAACGATTTCTAACCATAACTCAAACCCTAAATGTGCCCGATTCTAACCCTAACACTAAGTCGTCAATATCAACACGAATCCTAAGCCTAAATGCACTCGATTCTGACCCAAAATGTAATCCTGGCACTAAGCCTGCCCCTAAACCTCGATTTTATGAAAACAAACCTTAACTCTAACCACAGCGAATTCTAACCATAACTGAAACCCTAAATGTGATCCATTCTAACCCTAACACTAACTCGTCAATTTCAACACTGAACCTCAGCCTAAATGCAATTCATTCTGACGCAAAATGCAATCCTGACCCTAAGCCAAACCCTAAACCTCGATTCTACGAACACAAACCCTAATCCTAACCCTAACCCTAACGAATTCTCACCGTAACTCTAACCCTAAATGTGCTCGATTCTAACCCTAACACTAACTCGTCAATTTCAACACTAACCCTCAGCCTAAATCCACTTCTTTCTGACCCAAAATGCAATCCTGACCCTAAACTTAACTCTAAACCACGATCCTAGAAACACTAACCCTAACTCTAAGTGTAACGAATTCTAACCATAACTCTAACCCTAAATGTTCTCGATTCTAAACTTAACACTCATTCGTCAATTTCAACACTAACTTTAAGTCTAAATGCACTCGATGCTGACCCAAAATGCAATCCTGACACTAAGCCTAACACTAAACCTCGATTTTCTGAACACAAACCTTAACTCTAACCATAACGAATTCTAACCATAACTCTAAACCTAAATGTGCTCGATTCTAACCCTAACACTAACTCGTCAATTTCAACACTAACCCTAAGCCTAAATGCACTTGATTCTGACCCAAAATGCAATCCTGACCCTAAGGGTAACCCTAAACCTCGATACTACGAACACAAACCCTAATCCTAACCCTAACCCTAACGAATTCTCACCGTAACTCTAACCCTAAATGTGCTCGATTCTAACCCTAACACTAACTCGTCAATTTCAACACTGCCCCTAAGTCTAAATGCACTTCTTTCTGACCCTAAATGCAATCCTGACCCTAAGCCCAACTCAAAACCACTATTCTACGAACACTAACCCTAACTCTAGCCCTAACGAATTCTAACGATAACTCTAACACTATTTGTGCTCGATTCTAACCATAACACTAATTCTTCAATATCAACACTAATCCTAAGGCTAAATGCCCTCAATTCTGACCCAAAATGCAATCCTGGCACTAAGCCTAACCCTAAACCTCGATTCTGAGAACACAAACCCTAATCATAACCCTAACCCTAACGAATTCTAACCGTACCTCTAACCCTAAATGTGCTCGATTCTAACCCTAACACTAACTCGTCAATTTCAACACTAACCCTAAGCCTAAATTCACACCATTGTGACCCAAAATGCAATCCTGACCCTAAGCCTAACTCTAAACCTCGATTCTAGGAACACTAAACCTAACTCTAACCCTAACGAATTCTAACCATAACTCTAACCCTAAATGTTCTCAATTCTAAACTTAACACTAAGTCGTCAATTTCAACACTAATCCTAAGCCTAAATGCACTCGATGCTGACCCAAAATGCAATCCTGGCACTCAGCCAAACACTAAACCTCGATTTTCTGAACACAAACGTTAAATCCTACCATAACGATTTCTAACCATAACTCAAACCCTAAATGTGCCCGATTCTAACCCTAACACTAAGTCGTCAATATCAACACGAATCCTAAGCCTAAATGCACTCGATTCTGACCCAAAATGTAATCCTGGCACTAAGCCTGCCCCTAAACCTCGATTTTATGAAAACAAACCTTAACTCTAACCACAGCGAATTCTAACCATAACTGAAACCCTAAATGTGATCCATTCTAACCCTAACACTAACTCGTCAATTTCAACACTGAACCTCAGCCTAAATGCAATTCATTCTGACGCAAAATGCAATCCTGACCCAAAGCCAAACCCTAAACCTCGATTCTATGAACATAAACCCTAATCCTAACCCTAACCCTAACGAATTGTAACCATAACTCTAACCCTAAATGTGCTCGATTCTAACCCTCACACTAATTCGTCAATTTCAACACTAACCCTAAGCCTAAATGTACTTGATTCTGACCCAAAATGCAATCCTGATCCTAAGCCTAACTCTAAACCTCGATTCTATGAACACTAACCCTAACTCTAACCCTAACGAATTCTAACCATAACTCTAACCCTAAATGTTCTCGATTCTAAATTTAACACTAAGTCGTCAATATCAACACTAACCCTAAGCCTAAATGCACTCCATTGTGACCTAAACTGGAATCCTGACCCTAAGCCTAACCCTAAACCGTGATTCTACTAACACAAACCCTAATCCTAAGCCTAACCCTAACAAACTCTAACCGCAAATCCAACCCTAAATGTGCTCGATTCTAACCCTAACACTAACTCGTCAATTTCAACACTAACCCTCAGCCTAAATCCACTTCTTTCTGACCCAAAATGCAATCCTGACCCTAAACTTAACTCTAAACCACGATCCTAGAAACACTAACCCTAACTCTAAGTGTAACGAATTCTAACCATAACTCTAACCCTAAATGTTCTCGATTCTAAACTTAACACTCATTCGTCAATTTCAACACTAACTTTAAGTCTAAATGCACTCGATGCTGACCCAAAATGCAATCCTGACACTAAGCCTAACACTAAACCTCGATTTTCTGAACACAAACCTTAACTCTAACCATAACGAATTCTAACCATAACTCTAAACCTAAATGTGCTCGATTCTAACCCTAACACTAACTCGTCAATTTCAACACTAACCCTAAGCCTAAATGCACTTGATTCTGACCCAAAATGCAATCCTGACCCTAAGGGTAACCCTAAACCTCGATACTACGAACACAAACCCTAATCCTAACCCTAACCCTAACGAATTCTCACCGTAACTCTAACCCTAAATGTGCTCGATTCTAACCCTAACACTAACTCGTCAATTTCAACACTGCCCCTAAGTCTAAATGCACTTCTTTCTGACCCTAAATGCAATCCTGACCCTAAGCCCAACTCAAAACCACTATTCTACGAACACTAACCCTAACTCTAGCCCTAACGAATTCTAACGATAACTCTAACACTATTTGTGCTCGATTCTAACCATAACACTAATTCTTCAATATCAACACTAATCCTAAGGCTAAATGCCCTCAATTCTGACCCAAAATGCAATCCTGGCACTAAGCCTAACCCTAAACCTCGATTCTGAGAACACAAACCCTAATCATAACCCTAACCCTAACGAATTCTAACCGTACCTCTAACCCTAAATGTGCTCGATTCTAACCCTAACACTAACTCGTCAATTTCAACACTAACCCTAAGCCTAAATTCACACCATTGTGACCCAAAATGCAATCCTGACCCTAAGCCTAACTCTAAACCTCGATTCTAGGAACACTAAACCTAACTCTAACCCTAACGAATTCTAACCATAACTCTAACCCTAAATGTCTCAATTCTAAACTTAACACTAAGTCGTCAATTTCAACACTAATCCTAAGCCTAAATGCACTCGATGCTGACCCAAAATGCAATCCTGGCACTCAGCCAAACACTAAACCTCGATTTTCTGAACACAAACGTTAAATCCTACCATAACGATTTCTAACCATAACTCAAACCCTAAATGTGCCCGATTCTAACCCTAACACTAAGTCGTCAATATCAACACGAATCCTAAGCCTAAATGCAGTCGATTCTGACCCAAAATGTAATCCTGGCACTAAGCCTGCCCCTAAACCTCGATTTTATGAAAACAAACCTTAACTCAAACCACAGCGAATTCTAACCATAACTGAAACCCTAAATGTGATCCATTCTAACCCTAACACTAACTCGTCAATTTCAACACTGAACCTCAGCCTAAATGCAATTCATTCTGACGCAAAATGCAATCCTGACCCAAAGCCAAACCCTAAACCTCGATTCTATGAACATAAACCCTAATCCTAACCCTAACCCTAACGAATTGTAACCATAACTCTAACCCTAAATGTGCTCGATTCTAACCCTCACACTAATTCGTCAATTTCAACACTAACCCTAAGCCTAAATGTACTTGATTCTGACCCAAAATGCAATCCTGATCCGAAGCCTAACCCTAAATCTCGATTCTACGAACACAAACCCTAATCGTAACCCTAACCCTAACGAATTATAACCATAAATCTAACAACAAATGTGCTCGATTCTAACCCTAACACTAACTCGTCAATTTCAACACTAACCCTGAGCCTAAATCCACTTCTTTCTGACCCAAAATGCAATCCTGACCCTAAGGGTAACCCTAAACCTCGATACTACGAACACACACCCTAATCCTAACCCTAACCCTAACGAATTCTCACCGTAACTCTAACCCTAAATGTGCTCGATTCTAACCCTAACACTAACTCGTCAATTTCAACACTGCCCCTAAGTCTAAATGCACTTCTTTCTGACCCTAAATGCAATCCTGACCCTAAGCCCAACTCAAAACCACTATTCTACGAACACTAACCCTAACTCTAGCCCTAACGAATTCTAACGATAACTCTAACACTATTTGTGCTCGATTCTAACCATAACACTAATTCTTCAATATCAACACTAATCCTAAGGCTAAATGCCCTCAATTCTGACCCAAAATGCAATCCTGGCACTAAGCCTAACCCTAAACCTCGATTCTGAGAACACAAACCCTAATCATAACCCTAACCCTAACGAATTCTAACCGTACCTCTAACCCTAAATGTGCTCGATTCTAACCCTAACACTAACTCGTCAATTTCAACACTAACCCTAAGCCTAAATTCACACCATTGTGACCCAAAATGCAATCCTGACCCTAAGCCTAACTCTAAACCTCGATTCTAGGAACACTAAACCTAACTCTAACCCTAACGAATTCTAACCATAACTCTAACCCTAAATGTTCTCAATTCTAAACTTAACACTAAGTCGTCAATTTCAACACTAATCCTAAGCCTAAATGCACTCGATGCTGACCCAAAATGCAATCCTGGCACTCAGCCAAACACTAAACCTCGATTTTCTGAACACAAACGTTAAATCCTACCATAACGATTTCTAACCATAACTCAAACCCTAAATGTGCCCGATTCTAACCCTAACACTAAGTCGTCAATATCAACACGAATCCTAAGCCTAAATGCACTCGATTCTGACCCAAAATGTAATCCTGGCACTAAGCCTGCCCCTAAACCTCGATTTTATGAAAACAAACCTTAACTCTAACCACAGCGAATTCTAACCATAACTGAAACCCTAAATGTGATCCATTCTAACCCTAACACTAACTCGTCAATTTCAACACTGAACCTCAGCCTAAATGCAATTCATTCTGACGCAAAATGCAATCCTGACCCAAAGCCAAACCCTAAACCTCGATTCTATGAACATAAACCCTAATCCTAACCCTAACCCTAACGAATTGTAACCATAACTCTAACCCTAAATGTGCTCGATTCTAACCCTCACACTAATTCGTCAATTTCAACACTAACCCTAAGCCTAAATGTACTTGATTCTGACCCAAAATGCAATCCTGATCCGAAGCCTAACCCTAAATCTCGATTCTACGAACACAAACCCTAATCGTAACCCTAACCCTAACGAATTATAACCATAAATCTAACAACAAATGTGCTCGATTCTAACCCTAACACTAACTCGTCAATTTCAACACTAACCCTGAGCCTAAATCCACTTCTTTCTGACCCAAAATGCAATCCTGACCCTAAGGGTAACCCTAAACCTCGATACTACGAACACAAACCCTAATCCTAACCCTAACCCTAACGAATTCTCACCGTAACTCTAACCCTAAATGTGCTCGATTCTAACCCTAACACTAACTCGTCAATTTCAACACTGCCCCTAAGTCTAAATGCACTTCTTTCTGACCCTAAATGCAATCCTGACCCTAAGCCCAACTCAAAACCACTATTCTACGAACACTAACCCTAACTCTAGCCCTAACGAATTCTAACGATAACTCTAACACTATTTGTGCTCGATTCTAACCATAACACTAATTCTTCAATATCAACACTAATCCTAAGGCTAAATGCCCTCAATTCTGACCCAAAATGCAATCCTGGCACTAAGCCTAACCCTAAACCTCGATTCTGAGAACACAAACCCTAATCATAACCCTAACCCTAACGAATTCTAACCGTACCTCTAACCCTAAATGTGCTCGATTCTAACCCTAACACTAACTCGTCAATTTCAACACTAACCCTAAGCCTAAATTCACACCATTGTGACCCAAAATGCAATCCTGACCCTAAGCCTAACTCTAAACCTCGATTCTAGGAACACTAAACCTAACTCTAACCCTAACGAATTCTAACCATAACTCTAACCCTAAATGTTCTCAATTCTAAACTTAACACTAAGTCGTCAATTTCAACACTAATCCTAAGCCTAAATGCACTCGATGCTGACCCAAAATGCAATCCTGGCACTCAGCCAAACACTAAACCTCGATTTTCTGAACACAAACGTTAAATCCTACCATAACGATTTCTAACCATAACTCAAACCCTAAATGTGCCCGATTCTAACCCTAACACTAAGTCGTCAATATCAACACGAATCCTAAGCCTAAATGCACTCGATTCTGACCCAAAATGTAATCCTGGCACTAAGCCTGCCCCTAAACCTCGATTTTATGAAAACAAACCTTAACTCTAACCACAGCGAATTCTAACCATAACTGAAACCCTAAATGTGATCCATTCTAACCCTAACACTAACTCGTCAATTTCAACACTGAACCTCAGCCTAAATGCAATTCATTCTGACGCAAAATGCAATCCTGACCCAAAGCCAAACCCTAAACCTCGATTCTATGAACATAAACCCTAATCCTAACCCTAACCCTAACGAATTGTAACCATAACTCTAACCCTAAATGTGCTCGATTCTAACCCTCACACTAATTCGTCAATTTCAACACTAACCCTAAGCCTAAATGTACTTGATTCTGACCCAAAATGCAATCCTGATCCTAAGCCTAACCCTAAATCTCGATTCTACGAACACAAACCCTAATCGTAACCCTAACCCTAACGAATTATAACCATAAATCTAACAACAAATGTGCTCGATTCTAACCCTAACACTAACTCGTCAATTTCAACACTAACCCTGAGCCTAAATCCATTTCTTTCTGACCCAAAATGCAATCCTGACCCTAAGCTTAACTCTAAACCACGATTCTAGGAACACTAACCCTAACTCTAAGCGTAACGAATTCTAACCATAACTCTGACACTAAATGTGCTCGATTCTAACCCTAACACTAACTCGTCAATTTCAACACTAACCCTAAGCCTAAATGCACTCCGTTGTGACCTAAAATGGAATCCTGACCCTAAGCCTAACTCTAAACCTCGATTCCACGAACACTAACCATAACTCTAACCCTAACGAATTCTACCCATAACTCTAACCCTAAATGTTCTCGATTCTAAATTTAACACTAAGTCGTCAATATCAACACTAATCCTAAGCCTAAATGCACTCAATTCTGACCGAAAATGCAATCCTGGCACTAAGCCTGCCCCTAAACCTCGATTTTACGAACACAAAGCTTAACTCTAACCACAGCGAATTCTAACCATAACTGAAACCCTAAATGTGATCCATTCTAACCCTAAGACTAACTCGTCAATTTCTACACTAAACCTCAGCCTAAATGCACTTCATTCTGACCCAAAATGCAATTCGGACCCTAAGCCTAACCATAAACCTCGATTCTACGAACACAAACCCTAATCCTAACCCTAACCCTAACGAATTAAAACCATAACTCTAACCCTAAATGTGCTCGATTCTAACCCTAACACTAATTCGTCAATTTCAACACTAATCCTAAGACTAAATGCACTCCGTTGTGACCTAAAATGGAATCCTGACCCTAAGCCTAACTCTAGACCTCGTTTTTAGGAACACAAACCTTAACTCTAACCACAGCTAATTCTAACCATAACTGAAAACCTAAATGTGATCGATTATAACCGTAACACTGACTCGTCAATTTCAACACTAACCCTAAGCCTAAATGCACTCCATTCTGACCTAAAATGGAATCCTGACCCTAAGCCTAACCCTAAACCACGATTCTACGAGCACAAACCTTAATCCTAACCCTAACCCTAAGGAATTAAAACCATAACTCTAACCCTAAATGTGCTCGATTCTAACCCTAACACTAACTCGTGAATTTCAACACTACCCCTAAGACTAAATGCACTTCTTTCTGACCCAAAATGCAATCCTGATCCTAAGCCTAACCCTAAATCTCGATTCTACGAACACAAACCCTAATCGTAACCCTAACCCTAACGAATTATAACCATAAATCTAACAACAAATGTGCTCGATTCTAACCCTAACACTAACTCGTCAATTTCAACACTAACCCTGAGCCTAAATCCACTTCTTTCTGACCCAAAAGGCAATCCTGACCCTAAGCTTAACTCTAAACCACGATTCTAGGAACACTAACCCTAACTCTAAGCGTAGTGAATTCTAACCATAACTCTAACACTAAATGTGCTCGATTCTAACCCTAACACTAACTCGTCAATTTCAACACTAACCCTAAGCCTAAATGCACTCCGTTGTGACCTAAAATGGAATCCTCACCCTAAGCCTAACTCTAAACCTCGATTCCACGAACACTAACCATAACTCTAACCCTAACGAATTCTAACCATAACTCTAACCCTAAATGTTCTCGATTCTAAATTTAACACTAAGTCGTCAATATCAACACTAATCCTAAGCCTAAATGCACTCAATTCTGACCGAAAATGCAATCCTGGCACTAAGCCTGCCCCTAAACCTCGATTTTACGAACACAAAGCTTAACTCTAACCACAGCGAATTCTAACCATAACTGAAACCCTAAATGTGATCCATTCTAACCCTAAGACTAACTCGTCAATTTCTACACTAAACCTCAGCCTAAATGCACTTCATTCTGACCCAAAATGCAATTCGGACCCTAAGCCTAACCATAAACCTCGATTCTACGAACACAAACCCTAATCCTAACCCTAACCCTAACGAATTAAAACCATAACTCTAACCCTAAATGTGCTCGATTCTAACCCTAACACTAATTCGTCAATTTCAACACTAATCCTAAGACTAAATGCACTCCGTTGTGACCTAAAATGGAATCCTGACCCTAAGCCTAACTCTAGACCTCGTTTTTAGGAACACAAACCTTAACTCTAACCACAGCTAATTCTAACCATAACTGAAAACCTAAATGTGATCGATTATAACCGTAACACTAACTCGTCAATTTCAACACTAACCCTAAGCCTAAATGCACTCCATTCTGACCTAAAATGGAATCCTGACCCTAAGCCTAACCCTAAACCACGATTCTACGAGCACAAACCTTAATCCTAACCCTAACCCTAAGGAATTAAAACCATAACTCTAACCCTAAATGTGCTCGATTCTAACCCTAACACTAACTCGTGAATTTCAACACTACCCCTAAGACTAAATGCACTTCTTTCTGACCCAAAATGCAATCCTGATCCTAAGCCTAACCCTAAATCTCGATTCTACGAACACAAACCCTAATCGTAACCCTAACCCTAACGAATTATAACCATAAATCTAACAACAAATGTGCTCGATTCTAACCCTAACACTAACTCGTCAATTTCAACACTAACCCTGAGCCTAAATCCACTTCTTTCTGACCCAAAATGCAATCCTGACCCTAAGCTTAACTCTAAACCACGATTCTAGGAACACTAACCCTAACTCTAAGCGTAACGAATTCTAACCATAACTCTAACACTAAATGTGCTCGATTCTAACCCTAACACTAACTCGTCAATTTCAACACTAACCCTAAGCCTAAATGCACTCCGTTGTGACCTAAAATGGAATCCTCACCCTAAGCCTAACTCTAAACCTCGATTCCACGAACACTAACCATAACTCTAACCCTAACGAATTCTAACCATAACTCTAACCCTAAATGTTCTCGATTCTAAATTTAACACTAAGTCGTCAATATCAACACTAATCCTAAGCCTAAATGCACTCAATTCTTACCGAAAATGCAATCCTGGCAAAAAGCCTGCCCCTAAACCTCGATTTTACGAACACAAAGCTTAACTCTAACCACAGCGAATTCTAACCATAACTGAAACCCTAAATGTGATCCATTCTAACCCTAAGACTAACTCGTCAATTTCTACACTAAACCTCAGCCTAAATGCACTTCATTCTGACCCAAAATGCAATTCGGACCCTAAGCCTAACCATAAACCTCGATTCTACGAACACAAACCCTAATCCTAACCCTAACCCTAACGAATTAAAACCATAACTCTAACCCTAAATGTGCTCGATTCTAACCCTAACACTAATTCGTCAATTTCAACACTAATCCTAAGACTAAATGCACTCCGTTGTGACCTAAAATGGAATCCTGACCCTAAGCCTAACTCTAGACCTCGTTTTTAGGAACACAAAACTTAACTCTAACCACAGCTAATTCTAACCATAACTGAAAACCTAAATGTGATCGATTATAACCGTAACACTAACTCGTCAATTTCAACACTAACCCTAAGCCTAAATGCACTCCATTCTGACCTAAAATGGAATCCTGACCCTAAGCCTAACCCTAAACCACGATTCTACGAGCACAAACCTTAATCCTAACCCTAACCCTAAGGAATTAAAACCATAACTCTAACCCTAAATGTGCTCGATTCTAACCCTAACACTAACTCGTGAATTTCAACACTACCCCTAAGACTAAATGCACTTCTTTCTGACCCAAAATGCAATCCTGACCCTAAGCCCAACTCAAAACCACGTTTCTACGAACACTAACCCTAACTCTAACCTTCACGAATTCTAACCTCGACTCTAACCCTAAATGGGCTCGATTCTAACCCTAACACTAACTCGACAATTTCCACACTAACCCTAAGCCTAAATGCACTCCATTGTGACCTAAACTGGAATCCTGACCCTAAGCCTAACCCTAAACCGCGATTCTACTAACACAAACCCTAATCCTAAGCCTAACCCTAACAAACTCTAACCGCAACTCCAACCCTAAATGTGCTCGATTCTAACCCTAACACTAACTCGTCAATTTCAACACTAACCCTCAGCCTAAATCCACTTCTTTCTGACCCAAAATGCAATCCTGACCCTAAGCTTAACTCTAAAACACGATTCTGGGAACACTAACCCTAACTCTAAGTGTAACGAATTCTAACGATAACTCTAACCCTAAATGTGTTCGATTCTAACCCTAACACTTACTGGTCAATTTCAACACTAACCCCAAGCCTAAATGCACTCCGTTGTGACCTAAAATGGAATCCTGACCCTAAGCCTAACCCTAAACCTCGATTCTACGAACAGAAACCCTAATCCTAAAAATAACCCTAACAAATTCTAACCGTAACTCCAACCCTAAATGTGCTCGATTCTAACGCTAACACTAACTCGTCAATTTCAACACTAACCCTGAGCCTAAATCCAATTCTTTCTGACCCAAAATGCAATCCTGACCCTAAGCTTAACTCTAAACCACGATTCTAGGAACACTAACCCTAACTCTAAGCGTAACGAATTCTAACCATAACTCTAACACTAAATGTGCTCGATTCTAACCCTAACACTAACTCGTCAATTTCAACACTAACCCTCAGCCTAAATCCACTTCTTTCTGACCCAAAATGCAATCCTGACCCTAAGCTTAACTCTAAAACACGATTCTGGGAACACTAACCCTAACTCTAAGTGTAACGAATTCTAACGATAACTCTAACCCTAAATGTGTTCGATTCTAACCCTAACACTTACTGGTCAATTTCAACACTAACCCCAAGCCTAAATGCACTCCGTTGTGACCTAAAATGGAATCCTGACCCTAAGCCTAACCCTAAACCTCGATTCTACGAACAGAAACCCTAATCCTAAAAATAACCCTAACAAATTCTAACCGTAACTCCAACCCTAAATGTGCTCGATTCTAACGCTAACACTAAGTCGTCAATTTCAACACTAACCCTGAGCCTAAATCCACTTCTTTCTGACCCAAAATGCAATCCTGACCCTAAGCTTAACTCTAAACCACGATTCTAGGAACACTAACCCTAACTCTAAGCGTAACGAATTCTAACCATAACTCTAACACTAAATGTGCTCGATTCTAACCCCAACACTAACTCGTCAATTTCAACACTAACCCTAGGCCTAAATGCACTCCGTTGTGACCTAAAATGGAATCCTGACCCTAAGCCTAACTCTAAACCTCGATTCCACGAACACTAACCATAACTCTAACCCTAACGAATTCTAACCATAACTCTAACCCTAAATGTTCTCGATTCTAAATTTAACACTAAGTCGTCAATATCAACACTAACCCTAAGCCTAAATGCACTCCATTGTGACCTAAACTGGAATCCTGACCCTAAGCCTAACCCTAAACCGTGATTCTACTAACACAAACCCTAATCCTAAGCCTAACCCTAACAAACTCTAACCGCAAATCCAACCCTAAATGTGCTCGATTCTAACCCTAACACTAACTCGTCAATTTCAACACTAACCCTCAGCCTAAATCCACTTCTTTCTGACCCAAAATGCAATCCTGACCCTAAACTTAACTCTAAACCACGATCCTAGAAACACTAACCCTAACTCTAAGTGTAACGAATTCTAACCATAACTCTAACCCTAAATGTTCTCGATTCTAAACTTAACACTCATTCGTCAATTTCAACACTAACTTTAAGTCTAAATGCACTCGATGCTGACCCAAAATGCAATCCTGACACTAAGCCTAACACTAAACCTCGATTTTCTGAACACAAACCTTAACTCTAACCACAACGAATTCTAACCATAACTCTAAACCTAAATGTGCTCGATTCTAACCCTAACACTAACTCGTCAATTTCAACACTAACCCTAAGCCTAAATGCACTTGATTCTGACCCAAAATGCAATCCTGACCCTAAGCCTAACTCTAAACCACGATTCTACGAACACTAACCCTAACTCTAACCCTAACGAAGTCTAACCATAACTCTAACCCGATTTGTGCTCGATTCTAACCCTAACACTAATTCGTCAATATCAACACTAATCCTAAGCCTAAAGGCACTCAATTCTGAACGAAAATACAATCGTGGCACTAAGCCTGCTCCTAATCCTCGATTTTACGAAAGCAAACCTTAGCTCTAACCACAGCGAATTCTAACCATAACTGAAACCCTAAATGTGATCCATTCTAACCCTAACACTAACTCGTCAATTGCAACACTATCCCTTAGCCTAAATGCACACCATTGTGACCCAAAATGCAGTCCTTACCCTAAGCCTAACTCTAAACCTCGATTCTATGAACACTAACCCTAACTCTAACCCTAACGAATTCTAACCATAACTCTAACCCTAAATGTTCTCAATTCTAAACTTAACACTAAGTCGTCAATTTCAACACTAATCCTAAGCCTAAATGCACTCGATGCTGACCCAAAATGCAATCCTGACACTAAGCCTAACACTAAACCTAGATTTTCTGAACACAAACCTTAACTCTAACCATAACGAATTGTACCCATAACTCTAACCCTAAATGTGCTCGATTCTAACCCTAACACTAACTCGTCAATTTGAACACTAACCCTAGGTCTAAATGCACTGGATTCTGACCGAAAATGCAATCCTGACCGTAAACCTAACTCTAAACCTCGATTTTACGAACACAAACCTTAACTCTAACCACAGCGAATTCTAACCCTAACTGACCCTAAATGTGATCCATTCTAACCCTAAGACTAACTCGTCAATTTCAACACTAAACCTCAGCCTAAATGCACTTCATTCTGACCCAAAATGCAATCCTGACTCTAAGCTTAACTCTAAACCACGATTCAGAGAACACTAACCCTAACTCTAAGCGTAACGAATTCTAAACATAACTCTAACCCTAAATGTGCCCGATTCTAACCCTAACACTAACTCGTCAATGTCAACACTAACCCTAAGCCTAAATGCACTTCGTTGTGACGTAAAATGGAATCCTGACCCTAAGCCTAACTCTAAACCTCGATTCCACGAACACTAACCATAACTCTAACCCTAACGAATTCTAACCATAACTCTAAACCTAAATGTGCTCGATTCTAACCCTAACACTAATTCTTCAGTATCTACACTAATCCTAAGCCTAAATGCACTCAATTCTGACCGAAAATGCAATCCTGGCACAAAGCCTGCCCTTAAACCTCCATTTTACGAACACAAAGCTTAAGTCTAACCACAGCGAATTCTAACCATAACTCTAACCCTAAATGTGCTCGATTCCAACCCTAACACTGAGTCCTCAATTTCAACACTAACCCTAAGCCTAAATGCACTTGATTCTGACCCAAAATGCAATCCTGACCCTAAGCCTAACTCGAAACCACGATTCTATGAACATTAACCCTAACTCTAACGCTAACGAATTCTAACCATAACTCTAACCCTATTTGTGCTCGATTCTAACCCTAACTGTAATTGGTCAATATCAACACTAATCCTAAGCCTAAATGCACTCAATTCTGACCGAAAATGCAATCCAGGCACTAAGCCTGCCCCTAAACCTCGATTTTACGAACACAAACCTTAACTCTAACCACACCGAATTCTAACCATAACTGAAACCCTAAATGTGATCCATTTTAACCCTAAGACTAACTCGTCAATTTCAACACTAAACCTCAGACTAAATGCACTTCATTCTGACCCAAAATGCAATCCTGACTCTAAGCTTAACTCTAAACCACGATTCAGAGAACACTAACCCTAACTCTAAGCGTAACGAATTCTAAACATAACTCTAGCCCTAAATGTGCCCGATTCTAACCCTAACACTAACTCGTCAATGTCAACACTAACCCTAAGCCTAAATGCACTTCGTTGTGACGTAAAATGGAATCCTGACCCTAAGCCTAACTCTAAACCTCGATTCCACGAACACTAACCATAACTCTAACCCTAACGAATTCTAACCATAACTCTAAACCTAAATGTGCTCGATTCTAACCCTAACCCTAATTCTTCAGTATCTACACTAATCCTAAGCCTAAATGCACTCAATTCTGACCGAAAATGCAATCCTGGCACAAAGCCTGCCCTTAAACCTCCATTTTACGAACACAAAGCTTAAGTCTAACCACAGCGAATTCTAACCATAACTCTAACCCTAAATGTGCTCGATTCCAACCCTAACACTGAGTCCTCAATTTCAACACTAAACCTCAGCCTAAATGCACTTCATTCTGACCCAAAATGCAATCCTGACTCTAAGCTTAACTCTAAACCACGATTCTGAGAACACTAACCCTAACTCTAAGCGTAACAAATTCTAACCATAACTCTAACCCTAAATGTGCTCGATTCTAACCCTAACACTAACTCGTCAATGTCAACACTAACCCTAAGCCTAAATGCACTTCGTTGTGACGTAAAATGGAATCCTGACCCTAAGCCTAACTCTAAACCTCGATTCCACGAACACTAACCATAACTCTAACCCTAACGAATTCTAACCATAACTCTAACCCTAAATGTGCTCGATTCTAACCCTAACACTAATTCGTCAATTTCAACACTAACCCTAAGCCTAAATGTACTTGATTCTGACCAAAAATGCAATCCTGATCCTAAGCCTAACACTAAACCTCGATTCTACGAACACAAACCCTAATCGTAACCCTAACCCTAACGAATTATAACCATAAATCTAACAACAAATGTGCAAGATTCTAACCCTAACACTGACTCGTCAATTTCAACACTAACCCTAAGCCTAAATGCACACCATTGTGACCCAAAATGCAATCCTGACTCTAAGCCTAACTCTAAATCACGATTCTACGAACACTAACCCTAACTCTAACCCTAACGAATTCTAACCATAACTCTAACCCTATTTGTGCTCGATTCTAACCCTAACACTAATTCGTCAATTTCCACACTAACCCTCAGCATAAATGCACTCGATTTTAACCCAAAATTTAATCCTGGCACTAAGCCTGCCCCTAAACCTCGATTTTATGAAAACAAACCTTAACTCTAACCACAGCGAATTCTAACCATAACTGAAACCCT
The DNA here is from genome assembly GCF_028372415.1 of Notamacropus eugenii. Taxonomy (NCBI): domain Eukaryota; kingdom Metazoa; phylum Chordata; class Mammalia; order Diprotodontia; family Macropodidae; genus Notamacropus; species Notamacropus eugenii. The sequence continues at coordinate 167,663,447 of NC_092877.1, read as the reverse complement.
AAATGTGCTCGATTCCAACCCTAACACTGAGTCCTCAATTTCAACACTAAACCTCAGCCTAAATGCACTTCATTCTGACCCAAAATGCAATCCTGACTCTAAGCTTAACTCTAAACCACGATTCTGAGAACACTAACCCTAACTCTAAGCGTAACAAATTCTAACCATAACTCTAACCCTAAATGTGCTCGATTCTAACCCTAACACTAACTCGTCAATGTCAACACTAACCCTAAGCCTAAATGCACTTCGTTGTGACGTAAAATGGAATCCTGACCCTAAGCCTAACTCTAAACCTCGATTCCACGAACACTAACCATAACTCTAACCCTAACGAATTCTAACCATAACTCTAACCCTAAATGTGCTCGATTCTAACCCTCACACTAATTCGTCAATTTCAACACTAACCCTAAGCCTAAATGTACTTGATTCTGACCAAAAATGCAATCCTGATCCTAAGCCTAACACTAAACCTAGATTCTACGAACACAAACCCTAATCGTAACCCTAACCCTAACGAATTATAACCATAAATCTAACAACAAATGTGCAAGATTCTAACCGTAACACTGACTCGTCAATTTCAACACTAACCCTAAGCCTAAATGCACACTATTGTGACCCAAAATGCAATCCTGACTCTAAGCCTAACTCTAAATCACGATTCTACGAACACTAACCCTAACTCTAACCCTAACGAATTCTAACCATAACTCTAACCCTAAATGTGCTCGATTCTAACCCTAACACTAACTCGTGAATTTCAACACTACCCCTAAGACTAAATGCACTTCTTTCTGACCCAAAATGCAATCCTGACCCTAAGCCCAACTCAAAACCACGTTTCTGCGAACACTAACCATAACTCTAACCTTCACGAATTCTAACCTCGACTCTAACCCTAAATGGGCTCGATTCTAACCCTAACACTAACTCGACAATTTCCACACTAACCCTAAGCCTAAATGCACTCCATTGTGACCTAAACTGGAATCCTGACCCTAAGCCTAACCCTAAACCGCGATTCTACTAACACAAACCCTAATCCTAAGCCTAACCCTAACAAACTCTAACCGCAACTCCAACCCTAAATGTGCTCGATTCTAACCCTAACACTAACTCGTCAATTTCAACACTAACCCTCAGCCTAAATCCACTTCTTTCTGACCCAAAATGCAATCCTGACCCTAAGCTTAACTCTAAAACACGATTCTGGGAACACTAACCCTAACTCTAAGTGTAACGAATTCTAACGATAACTCTAACCCTAAATGTGTTCGATTCTAACCCTAACACTTACTGGTCAATTTCAACACTAACCCCAAGCCTAAATGCACTCCGTTGTGACCTAAAATGGAATCCTGACCCTAAGCCTAACCCTAAACCTCGATTCTACGAACAGAAACCCTAATCCTAAAAATAACCCTAACAAATTCTAACCGTAACTCCAACCCTAAATGTGCTCGATTCTAACGCTAACACTAACTCGTCAATTTCAACACTAACCCTGAGCCTAAATCCACTTCTTTCTGACCCAAAATGCAATCCTGACCCTAAGCTTAACTCTAAACCACGATTCTAGGAACACTAACCCTAACTCTAAGCGTAACGAATTCTAACCATAACTCTAACACTAAATGTGCTCGATTCTAACCCCAACACTAACTCGTCAATTTCAACACTAACCCTAGGCCTAAATGCACTCCGTTGTGACCTAAAATGGAATCCTGACCCTAAGCCTAACTCTAAACCTCGATTCCACGAACACTAACCATAACTCTAACCCTAACGAATTCTAACCATAACTCTAACCCTAAATGTTCTCGATTCTAAATTTAACACTAAGTCGTCAATATCAACACTAACCCTAAGCCTAAATGCACTCCATTGTGACCTAAACTGGAATCCTGACCCTAAGCCTAACCCTAAACCGTGATTCTACTAACACAAACCCTAATCCTAAGCCTAACCCTAACAAACTCTAACCGCAAATCCAACCCTAAATGTGCTCGATTCTAACCCTAACACTAACTCGTCAATTTCAACACTAACCCTCAGCCTAAATCCACTTCTTTCTGACCCAAAATGCAATCCTGACCCTAAACTTAACTCTAAACCACGATCCTAGAAACACTAACCCTAACTCTAAGTGTAACGAATTCTAACCATAACTCTAACCCTAAATGTTCTCGATTCTAAACTTAACACTCATTCGTCAATTTCAACACTAACTTTAAGTCTAAATGCACTCGATGCTGACCCAAAATGCAATCCTGACACTAAGCCTAACACTAAACCTCGATTTTCTGAACACAAACCTTAACTCTAACCACAACGAATTCTAACCATAACTCTAAACCTAAATGTGCTCGATTCTAACCCTAACACTAACTCGTCAATTTCAACACTAACCCTAAGCCTAAATGCACTTGATTCTGACCCAAAATGCAATCCTGACCCTAAGCCTAACTCTAAACCACGATTCTACGAACACTAACCCTAACTCTAACCCTAACGAAGTCTAACCATAACTCTAACCCGATTTGTGCTCGATTCTAACCCTAACACTAATTCGTCAATATCAACACTAATCCTAAGCCTAAAGGCACTCAATTCTGAACGAAAATACAATCGTGGCACTAAGCCTGCTCCTAATCCTCGATTTTACGAAAGCAAACCTTAGCTCTAACCACAGCGAATTCTAACCATAACTGAAACCCTAAATGTGATCCATTCTAACCCTAACACTAACTCGTCAATTGCAACACTATCCCTTAGCCTAAATGCACACCATTGTGACCCAAAATGCAGTCCTTACCCTAAGCCTAACTCTAAACCTCGATTCTATGAACACTAACCCTAACTCTAACCCTAACGAATTCTAACCATAACTCTAACCCTAAATGTTCTCAATTCTAAACTTAACACTAAGTCGTCAATTTCAACACTAATCCTAAGCCTAAATGCACTCGATGCTGACCCAAAATGCAATCCTGACACTAAGCCTAACACTAAACCTAGATTTTCTGAACACAAACCTTAACTCTAACCATAACGAATTGTACCCATAACTCTAACCCTAAATGTGCTCGATTCTAACCCTAACACTAACTCGTCAATTTGAACACTAACCCTAGGTCTAAATGCACTGGATTCTGACCGAAAATGCAATCCTGACCGTAAACCTAACTCTAAACCTCGATTTTACGAACACAAACCTTAACTCTAACCACAGCGAATTCTAACCCTAACTGACCCTAAATGTGATCCATTCTAACCCTAAGACTAACTCGTCAATTTCAACACTAAACCTCAGCCTAAATGCACTTCATTCTGACCCAAAATGCAATCCTGACTCTAAGCTTAACTCTAAACCACGATTCAGAGAACACTAACCCTAACTCTAAGCGTAACGAATTCTAAACATAACTCTAACCCTAAATGTGCCCGATTCTAACCCTAACACTAACTCGTCAATGTCAACACTAACCCTAAGCCTAAATGCACTTCGTTGTGACGTAAAATGGAATCCTGACCCTAAGCCTAACTCTAAACCTCGATTCCACGAACACTAACCATAACTCTAACCCTAACGAATTCTAACCATAACTCTAAACCTAAATGTGCTCGATTCTAACCCTAACACTAATTCTTCAGTATCTACACTAATCCTAAGCCTAAATGCACTCAATTCTGACCGAAAATGCAATCCTGGCACAAAGCCTGCCCTTAAACCTCCATTTTACGAACACAAAGCTTAAGTCTAACCACAGCGAATTCTAACCATAACTCTAACCCTAAATGTGCTCGATTCCAACCCTAACACTGAGTCCTCAATTTCAACACTAACCCTAAGCCTAAATGCACTTGATTCTGACCCAAAATGCAATCCTGACCCTAAGCCTAACTCGAAACCACGATTCTATGAACATTAACCCTAACTCTAACGCTAACGAATTCTAACCATAACTCTAACCCTATTTGTGCTCGATTCTAACCCTAACTGTAATTGGTCAATATCAACACTAATCCTAAGCCTAAATGCACTCAATTCTGACCGAAAATGCAATCCAGGCACTAAGCCTGCCCCTAAACCTCGATTTTACGAACACAAACCTTAACTCTAACCACACCGAATTCTAACCATAACTGAAACCCTAAATGTGATCCATTTTAACCCTAAGACTAACTCGTCAATTTCAACACTAAACCTCAGACTAAATGCACTTCATTCTGACCCAAAATGCAATCCTGACTCTAAGCTTAACTCTAAACCACGATTCAGAGAACACTAACCCTAACTCTAAGCGTAACGAATTCTAAACATAACTCTAACCCTAAATGTGCCCGATTCTAACCCTAACACTAACTCGTCAATGTCAACACTAACCCTAAGCCTAAATGCACTTCGTTGTGACGTAAAATGGAATCCTGACCCTAAGCCTAACTCTAAACCTCGATTCCACGAACACTAACCATAACTCTAACCCTAACGAATTCTAACCATAACTCTAAACCTAAATGTGCTCGATTCTAACCCTAACCCTAATTCTTCAGTATCTACACTAATCCTAAGCCTAAATGCACTCAATTCTGACCGAAAATGCAATCCTGGCACAAAGCCTGCCCTTAAACCTCCATTTTACGAACACAAAGCTTAAGTCTAACCACAGCGAATTCTAACCATAACTCTAACCCTAAATGTGCTCGATTCCAACCCTAACACTGAGTCCTCAATTTCAACACTAAACCTCAGCCTAAATGCACTTCATTCTGACCCAAAATGCAATCCTGACTCTAAGCTTAACTCTAAACCACGATTCTGAGAACACTAACCCTAACTCTAAGCGTAACAAATTCTAACCATAACTCTAACCCTAAATGTGCTCGATTCTAACCCTAACACTAACTCGTCAATGTCAACACTAACCCTAAGCCTAAATGCACTTCGTTGTGACGTAAAATGGAATCCTGACCCTAAGCCTAACTCTAAACCTCGATTCCACGAACACTAACCATAACTCTAACCCTAACGAATTCTAACCATAACTCTAACCCTAAATGTGCTCGATTCTAACCCTAACACTAATTCGTCAATTTCAACACTAACCCTAAGCCTAAATGTACTTGATTCTGACCAAAAATGCAATCCTGATCCTAAGCCTAACACTAAACCTAGATTCTACGAACACAAACCCTAATCGTAACCCTAACCCTAACGAATTATAACCATAAATCTAACAACAAATGTGCAAGATTCTAACCCTAACACTGACTCGTCAATTTCAACACTAACCCTAAGCCTAAATGCACACCATTGTGACCCAAAATGCAATCCTGACTCTAAGCCTAACTCTAAATCACGATTCTACGAACACTAACCCTAACTCTAACCCTAACGAATTTTAACCATAACTCTAACCCTATTTGTGCTCGATTCTAACCCTAACACTAATTCGTCAATTTCCACATTAACCCTCAGCATAAATGCACTCGATTTTAACCCAAAATTTAATCCTGGCACTAAGCCTGCCCCTAAACCTCGATTTTATGAAAACAAACCTTAACTCTAACCACAGCGAATTCTAACCATAACTGAAACCCTAAATGTGCTCGATTCCAACCCTAACACTGAGTCCTCAATTTCAACACTAAACCTCAGCCTAAATGCACTTCATTCTGACCCAAAATGCAATCCTGACTCTAAGCTTAACTCTAAACCACGATTCTGAGAACACTAACCCTAACTCTAAGCGTAACAAATTCTAACCATAACTCTAACCCTAAATGTGCTCGATTCTAACCCTAACACTAACTCGTCAATGTCAACACTAACCCTAAGCCTAAATGCACTTCGTTGTGACGTAAAATGGAATCCTGACCCTAAGCCTAACTCTAAACCTCGATTCCACGAACACTAACCATAACTCTAACCCTAACGAATTCTAACCATAACTCTAACCCTAAATGTGCTCGATTCTAACCCTAACACTAATTCGTCAATTTCAACACTAACCCTAAGCCTAAATGTACTTGATTCTGACCAAAAATGCAATCCTGATCCTAAGCCTAACACTAAACCTAGATTCTACGAACACAAACCCTAATCGTAACCCTAACCCTAACGAATTATAACCATAAATCTAACAACAAATGTGCAAGATTCTAACCGTAACACTGACTCGTCAATTTCAACACTAACCCTAAGCCTAAATGCACACCATTGTGACCCAAAATGCAATCCTGACTCTAAGCCTAACTCTAAATCACGATTCTACGAACACTAACCCTAACTCTAACCCTAACGAATTCTAACCATAACTCTAACCCTATTTGTGCTCGATTCTAACCCTAACACTAATTCGTCAATTTCCACACTAACCCTCAGCATAAATGCACTCGATTTTGACCCAAAATTTAATCCTGGCACTAAGCCTGCCCCTAAACCTCGATTTTATGAAAACAAACCTTAACTCTAACCACAGCGAATTCTAACCATAACTGAAACCCTAAATGTGCTCGATTCCAACCCTAACACTGAGTCCTCAATTTCAACACTAAACCTCAGCCTAAATGCACTTCATTCTGACCCAAAATGCAATCCTGACTCTAAGCTTAACTCTAAACCACGATTCTGAGAACACTAACCCTAACTCTAACCCTAAGGAATTCTAACCATAACTCTAACCCTAAATGTGCTCGATTCTAACCCTAACACTAACTCGTCAATGTCAACACTAACCCTAAGCCTAAATGCACTTCGTTGTGACGTAAAATGGAATCCTGACCCTAAGCCTAACTCTAAACCTCGATTCCACGACCACTAACCATAACTCTAACCCTAACGAATTCTAACCATAACTCTAACCCTAAATGTGCTCGATTCTAACCCTAACACTAATTCGTCAATTTCAACACTAACCCTAAGCCTAAATGTACTTGATTCTGACCAAAAATGCAATCCTGATCCTAAGCCTAACACTAAACCTCGATTCTACGAACACAAACCCTAATCGTAACCCTAACCCTAACGAATTATAACCATAAATCTAACAACAAATGTGCAAGATTCTAACCGTAACACTGACTCGTCAATTTCAACACTAACCCTAAGCCTAAATGCACACCATTGTGACCCAAAATGCAATCCTGACTCTAAGCCTAACTCTAAATCACGATTCTACGAACACTAACCCTAACTCTAACCCTAACGAATTCTAACCATAACTCTAACCCTATTTGTGCTCGATTCTAACCCTAACACTAATTCGTCAATTTCCACACTAACCCTCAGCATAAATGCACTCGATTTTGACCCAAAATTTAATCCTGGCACTAAGCCTGCCCCTAAACCTCGATTTTATGAAAACAAACCTTAACTCTAACCACAGCGAATTCTAACCATAACTGAAACCCTAAATGTGATCCATTCTAACCCTAACACTAACTCGTCAATTACAACACTATCCCTTAGCCTAAATGCACACCATTGTGACCCAAAATGCAATCCTGACCCTAAGCCTAACTCTAAACCACGATTCTACGAACACTAAGCCTAACTCTAACCCTAAGGAATTCTAACCATAACTCTAACCCGATTTGTGCTCGATTCTAACCCTAACACTAATTCGTCAATATGAACACTAATCCTAAGCCTAAAGGCACTCAATTCTGACCGAAAATACAATCGTGGCACTAAGCCTGCCCCTAATCCTCGATTTTACGAACACAAACCTTAACTCTAACCGCAGCGAATTCTAACCATAACTGAAACCCTAAATGTGATCCATTCTAACCCTAACACTAACTCGTCAATTTCAACACTATCCCTTAGCCTAAATGCACACCATTGTGACCCAAAATGCAATCCTGACCCTAAGCTTAACTCTAAACCACGATTCTAGGAACACTAACCCTAACTCTAAGCGTAACAAATTCTAACCATAACTCTAACCCTAAATGTGCTCGATTCTAACCCTAACACTTACTGGTCAATTTCAACACTTACCCTAAGCCTAAATCCACTTCTTTCTGACCCAAAATGCAATCCTGACCCTAAGCTTATCTCTAAACCTCGCTTCTAGGAACACTAACACTGACCCTAACCCTAACGAATTCTAACCATAACTCTAACCCTAAATGTGCTCGATTCTAAACTAAACACTAAGTCGTCAATATCAACACTAATCCTAAGCCTAAATGCACTCGATGCTGACCCAAAATGCAATCCTGGCACTAAGCCTAACACTAAACCTCGATTTTCAGAACACAAACCTTAACTCTAACCAGAACGAATTCTAACCATAACTGTAAGCCTAAATGTGCTCGATTCTAACCCTAACACTAAGTCGTCAATATCAACACGAATCCTAAGCCTAAATGCACTTCATTCTGACCCAAAATGCAATCCTGACCCTAATCCTAACCCTAAACCTTGATTCTACGAACACAAACCCTAATCCTAACCCTAACCCTAACGAATTCTAACCATAACTCTAACCCTAAATGTGCTCGATTCTAACCCTAACTCTAATTCGTCAATTTCAACACTAACCCTAAGCCTAAATGCACTTGATTCTGACCCAAAATGCAATCCTGATCCTAAGCCTAACCGTAAACCTCGATTCTACGAACACAAACCCTAATCGTAACCCTAACCCTAACGAATTCTAACCATAACTCTGACCTTAAATGTGCTCGATTCTAACCCTAACACTAACTCGTCAATTTCAACACTAACCCTAAGCCTAAATGCACACCATTGTGACCCAAAATGCAATCCTGACCCTAAGCCTAACTCTAAACCACGATTCTACGAACACTAACCCTAACTGTAACCCTAACGAAGTCTAACCATAACTCTAACCCGATTTGTGCTCGATTCTAACCCTAACACTAATTCGTCAATATCAACACTAATCCTAAGCCTAAAGGCACTCAATTCTGAACGAAAATACAATCGTGGCACTAAGCCTGCTCCTAATCCTTGATTTTACGAAAGCAAACCTTAACTCTAACCACAGCGAATTCTAACCATAACTGAAACCCTAAATGTGATCCATTCTAACCCTAACACTAACTCGTCAATTTCAACACTATCCCTTAGCCTAAATGGACACCATTGTGACCCAAAATGCAATCCTGACCCTAAGCCTAACTCTAAACCTCGATTCTATGAACACTAACCCTAACTCTAACCCTAACGAATTCTAACCATAACTCTAACCCTAAATGTGCTCGATTCTAAACTTAACACTAAGTCGTCAATATCAACACTAATCCTAAGCCTAAATGCACTCGATGCTGACCCAAAATGCAATCCTGGCACTCAGCCAAACACTAAACCTCGATTTTCTGAACACAAACGTTAAATCCAACCATAGCGATTTCTAACCATAACTCAAACCCTAAATGTGCCCGATTCTAACCCTAACACTAAGTCGTCAATATCAACACGAATCCTAAGCCTAAATGCACTCGATTCTGACCCAAAATGTAATCCTGGCACTAAGCCTGCCCCTAAACCTCGATTTTATGAAAACAAACCTTAACTCTAACCACAGCGAATTCTAACCATAACTGAAACCCTAAATGTGATCCATTCTAACCCTAACACTAACTCGTCAATTTCAACACTGAACCTCAGCCTAAATGCAATTCATTCTGACGCAAAATGCAATCCTGACCCAAAGCCAAACCCTAAACCTCGATTCTATGAACATAAACCCTAATCCTAACCCTAACCCTAACGAATTTTAACAATAAATCTAACCCTAAATGTGCTCGATTCTAACCCTCACACTAATTCGTCAATTTCAACACTAACCCTAAGCCTACATGTACTTGATTGTGACCCAAAATGCAATCCTGATCCTATGCCTAACCCTAAACCTCGATTCTACGAACACAAACCCTAATCGTAACCCTAACCCTAACGAATTATAACCATAAATCTAACAACAAATGTGCTCAATTCTAACCCTAACACTAACTCGTCAATTTCAACACTAACCCTAAGCCTAAATGCACACCATTGTGACCCAAAATGCAATCCTGACCCTAAGCCTAACTCTAAACCACGATTCTACGAACACTAACCCTAACTCTAACCCTAACGAATTCTAACCATAACTCTAACCCTATTTGTGCTCGATTCTAACCCTAACAATAATTCGTCAATTTCCACACTAACCCTCAGCATAAATGCACTCGATTTTGACCCAAAATTTAATCCTGGCACTGAGCCTGCCCCTAAACCTCGATTTTATGAAAACAAACCTTCACTCTAACCACAGCGAATTCTAACCATAACTGAAACCCTAAATGTGATCCATTCTAACCCTAACACTAACTCGTCAATTTCAACACTGAACCTCAGCCTAAATGCACTTCATTCTGACGCAAAACGCAATCCTGACCCTAAGCCAAACCCTAAACCTCGATTCTAGGAACATAAACCCTAATCCTAACCCTAACCCTAACGAATTCTAACCATAACTCTAACCCTAAATGTGCTCGATTCTAACCCTAACACTAATTCGTCAATTTCAACAAGAACCCTAAGCCTAAATGCACTTGATTCTGACCCAAAATGCAATCCTGACCCTAAGCCTAACCCTAAACCTAGATTCTACAAACACAAACCCTAATCGTAACCCTAACCCTAACGAATTCTAACCATAACTCTGACCTTAAATGTGCTCGATTCTAACCCTAACACTAACTCGTCAATTTCAACACTAACCCTAAGCCTAAATGCACACCATTGTGACCCAAAATGCAATCCTGACCCTAAGCCTAACTCTAAACCACGATTCTACGAACACTAACCCTAACTCTAACCCTAACGAAGTCTAACCATAACTCTAACCCGATTTGTGCTCGATTCTAACCCTAACACTAATTCGTCAATATCAACACTAATCCTAAGCCTAAAGGCACTCAATTCTGAACGAAAATACAATCGTGGCACTAAGCCTGCTCCTAATCCTCGATTTTAGGAAAGCAAACCTTAACTCTAACCACAGCGAATTCTAACCATAACTGAAACCCTAAATGTGATCCATTCTAACCCTAACACTATCTCGTCAATTTCAACACTATCCCTTAGCCTAAATGCACACCATTGTGACCCAAAATGCAATCCTGACCCTAAGCTTAACTCTAAACCACGATTCTAGGAACACTAACCCTAACTCTAAGCGTAACAAATTCTAACCATAACTCTAACCCTAAATGTGCTCGATTCTAACCCTAACACTTACTGGTCAATTTCAACACTTACCCTAAGCCTAAATCCACTTCTTTCTGACCCAAAATGCAATCCTGACCCTAAGCTTAACTCTAAACCTCGCTTCTAGGAACACTAACACTGACCCTAACCCTAACGAATTCTAACCATAACTCTAACCCTAAATGTGCTCGATTCTAAACTAAACACTAAGTCGTCAATATCAACACTAATCCTAAGCCTAAATGCACTCGATGCTGACCCAAAATGCAATCCTGGCACTAAGCCTAACACTAAACCTCGATTTTCAGAACACAAACCTTAACTCTAACCAGAACGAATTCTAACCATAACTGTAAGCCTAAATGTGCTCGATTCTAACCCTAACACTAAGTCGTCAATATCAACACGAATCCTAAGCCTAAATGCACTTCATTCTGACCCAAAATGCAATCCTGACCCTAATCCTAACCCTAAACCTTGATTCTACGAACACAAACCCTAATCCTAACCCTAACCCTAACGAATTCTAACCATAACTCTAACCCTAAATGTGCTCGATTCTAACCCTAACTCTAATTCGTCAATTTCAACACTAACCCTAAGCCTAAATGCACTTGATTCTGACCCAAAATGCAATCCTGATCCTAAGCCTAACCGTAAACCTCGATTCTACGAACACAAACCCTAATCGTAACCCTAACCCTAACGAATTCTAACCATAACTCTGACCTTAAATGTGCTCGATTCTAACCCTAACACTAACTCGTCAATTTCAACACTAACCCTAAGCCTAAATGCACACCATTGTGACCCAAAATGCAATCCTGACCCTAAGCCTAACTCTAAACCACGATTCTACGAACACTAACCCTAACTGTAACCCTAACGAAGTCTAACCATAACTCTAACCCGATTTGTGCTCGATTCTAACCCTAACACTAATTCGTCAATATCAACACTAATCCTAAGCCTAAAGGCACTCAATTCTGAACGAAAATACAATCGTGGCACTAAGCCTGCTCCTAATCCTTGATTTTACGAAAGCAAACCTTAACTCTAACCACAGCGAATTCTAACCATAACTGAAACCCTAAATGTGATCCATTCTAACCCTAACACTAACTCGTCAATTTCAACACTATCCCTTAGCCTAAATGGACACCATTGTGACCCAAAATGCAATCCTGACCCTAAGCCTAACTCTAAACCTCGATTCTATGAACACTAACCCTAACTCTAACCCTAACGAATTCTAACCATAACTCTAACCCTAAATGTGCTCGATTCTAAACTTAACACTAAGTCGTCAATATCAACACTAATCCTAAGCCTAAATGCACTCGATGCTGACCCAAAATGCAATCCTGGCACTCAGCCAAACACTAAACCTCGATTTTCTGAACACAAACGTTAAATCCAACCATAGCGATTTCTAACCATAACTCAAACCCTAAATGTGCCCGATTCTAACCCTAACACTAAGTCGTCAATATCAACACGAATCCTAAGCCTAAATGCACTCGATTCTGACCCAAAATGTAATCCTGGCACTAAGCCTGCCCCTAAACCTCGATTTTATGAAAACAAACCTTAACTCTAACCACAGCGAATTCTAACCATAACTGAAACCCTAAATGTGATCCATTCTAACCCTAACACTAACTCGTCAATTTCAACACTGAACCTCAGCCTAAATGCAATTCATTCTGACGCAAAATGCAATCCTGACCCAAAGCCAAACCCTAAACCTCGATTCTATGAACATAAACCCTAATCCTAACCCTAACCCTAACGAATTTTAACAATAAATCTAACCCTAAATGTGCTCGATTCTAACCCTCACACTAATTCGTCAATTTCAACACTAACCCTAAGCCTACATGTACTTGATTGTGACCCAAAATGCAATCCTGATCCTATGCCTAACCCTAAACCTCGATTCTACGAACACAAACCCTAATCGTAACCCTAACCCTAACGAATTATAACCATAAATCTAACAACAAATGTGCTCAATTCTAACCCTAACACTAACTCGTCAATTTCAACACTAACCCTAAGCCTAAATGCACACCATTGTGACCCAAAATGCAATCCTGACCCTAAGCCTAACTCTAAACCACGATTCTACGAACACTAACCCTAACTCTAACCCTAACGAATTCTAACCATAACTCTAACCCTATTTGTGCTCGATTCTAACCCTAACAATAATTCGTCAATTTCCACACTAACCCTCAGCATAAATGCACTCGATTTTGACCCAAAATTTAATCCTGGCACTAAGCCTGCCCCTAAACCTCGATTTTATGAAAACAAACCTTCACTCTAACCACAGCGAATTCTAACCATAACTGAAACCCTAAATGTGATCCATTCTAACCCTAACACTAACTCATCAATTTCAACACTGAACCTCAGCCTAAATGCACTTCATTCTGACGCAAAACGCAATCCTGACCCTAAGCCAAACCCTAAACCTCGATTCTAGGAACATAAACCCTAATCCTAACCCTAACCCTAACGAATTCTAACCATAACTCTAACCCTAAATGTGCTCGATTCTAACCCTAACACTAATTCGTCAATTTCAACAAGAACCCTAAGCCTAAATGCACTTGATTCTGACCCAAAATGCAATCCTGACCCTAAGCCTAACCCTAAACCTAGATTCTACAAACACAAACCCTAATCGTAACCCTAACCCTAACGAATTCTAACCATAACTCTGACCTTAAATGTGCTCGATTCTAACCCTAACACTAACTCGTCAATTTCAACACTAACCCTAAGCCTAAATGCACACCATTGTGACCCAAAATGCAATCCTGACCCTAAGCCTAACTCTAAACCACGATTCTACGAACACTAACCCTAACTCTAACCCTAACGAAGTCTAACCATAACTCTAACCCGATTTGTGCTCGATTCTAACCCTAACACTAATTCGTCAATATCAACACTAATCCTAAGCCTAAAGGCACTCAATTCTGAACGAAAATACAATCGTGGCACTAAGCCTGCTCCTAATCCTCGATTTTAGGAAAGCAAACCTTAACTCTAACCACAGCGAATTCTAACCATAACTGAAACCCTAAATGTGATCCATTCTAACCCTAACACTATCTCGTCAATTTCAACATTATCCCTTAGCCTAAATGCACTTGATTCTGACCCAAAATGCAATCCTGACCCTAAGCCTAACTCTAAACCTCGATTCTATGAACACTAACCCTAACTCTAACCCTAACGAATTCTAACCATAACTCTAACCCTAAATGTGCTCGATTCTAAACTTAACACTAAGTCGTCAATATCAACACTAATCCTAAGCCTAAATGCACTCGATGCTGACCCAAAATGCAATCCTGGCACTCAGCCAAACACTAAACCTCGATTTTCTGAACACAAACGTTAAATCCAACCATAACGATTTCTAACCATAACTCTAACCCTAAATGTGCTCGATTCTAACCCTAACACTAAGTCGTCAATATCAACACGAATCCTAAGCCTAAATGCACTCGATTCTGAACCAAAATGTAATCCTGGCACTAAGCCTGCCCCTAAACCTCGATTTTATGAAAACAAACCTTAACTCTAACCACAGCGAATTCTACCCATAACTGCAACCCTAAATGTGATCCATTCTAACCCTAACACTAACTCGTCACTTTCAACACTGAACCTCAGCGTAAATGCACTTCATTCTGAGGCAAAACGCAATGATGACCCTAAGCCAAACCCTAAACCTCGATTCTAGGAACATAAACCCTAATCCTAATCCTAACCCTACCGAATTCTAACCATAAATCTAACCCTAAATGTGCTCGATTCTAACCCTAACACTAATTTGTCAATTTCAACACTAACCCTAAGCCTAAATGCACTTGATTCTGACCCAAAATGCAATCCTGACCCTAATCTTAACCCTAAACCTCGATTCTACGAACACAAACCCTAATCGTAACCCTAACCCTAACGAATTCTAACCATAACTCTAACCCTAAATGTGCTCGATTCTAACCCTAACACTTACTGGTCAATTTCAACACTTACCCTAAGCCTAAATCCACTTCTTTCTGACCCAAAATGCAATCCTGACCCTAAGCTTAACTCTAAACCTCGCTTCTAAGAACACTAACACTGACTCTAACCCTAACGAATTCTAACCATAACTCTAACCCTAAATGTGCTTGATTCTAAACTAAACACTAAGTCGTCAATATCAACACTAATCCTAAGCCTAAATGCACTCGATGCTGACCCAAAATGCAATCCTGGCACTAAGCCTAACACTAAACCTCGATTTTCAGAACACAAACCTTAACTCTAACCAGAACGAATTCTAACCATAACTGTAAGCCTAAATGTGCTCGATTCTAACCCTAACACTAACTCGTCAATTTCAACACTAACCCTCAGCCTAAATGCACTTCATTCTGACCCAAAATGCAATACTGACCCTAAGTCTAACCATAAACCTCGATTCTACGAACACAAACCCTAATCCTAACCCTAACCCTAACGAATTCTAACCATAACTCTAACCTTAAATGTGCTCGATTCTAACCCTACCACTAACTTGTCAATTTCAACACTACCTCTAAGCCTAAATGCACTTCTTTTTGACCCAAAATGCAATACTATCCCTAAGCTTAACTCTAAACCACGATTCTACGAACACTAACCCTAATTCTAAGCGTAATGAATTCTAACCATAACTCTACCCCTAAATGTGCTCGATTCTAACCCTAACACTAACTCGTCAATTTCAACAATAACCCTAAGCCTAAATGCACTCCGTTGTGACCTAAAATGAAATTCTGACCCTAAGCCTAACTCTAAACCTCGCTTCTACGAACACTAACCTTGACTCTAACCCTAACGAATTCTAACCATAACTCTAACCCTAAATGTGCTCGATTCTAAACTAAACACTAAGTCGTCAATATCAACACTAATCCTAAGCCTAAATGCACTCGATGCTGACGCAGAATGCAATCCTTACCCTAAGCCCAACCCTAAACCTCGATTCTACGAACACAAACCCTAATCCTAACCCTAACCCTGACGAATTCTAACGATAACTCTAACGCTAAATGTGCTCGATTCTAACCCTAACACTAACTCGTCAATTTCCACACTAACCCTAAGCATAAATGCACTCGATTTTGAGCCAAAATTTAATCCTGGCACTAAGCCTGCTCTTAAACCTCGATTTTACGAAAAGAAACCTTAACTCTAACCACAGCGAATTCTAACCATAACTGAAACCCTAAATGTGATCGATTCTAACGCTAACACTAACTCGTCAATTTCAACACTAACCCTAAGCCTAAATGCAATCCATTGTGACCTAAAATGGAATCCTGACCCTAAGACTAACCCTAAACCTCGATTCTATTAACACAAACCCTAATCCTAAGCCTAACCCTAACAAATTCTAACCGGAACTCCAACCCTAAATGTGCTCAATTATAACCCTAACACTAACTCGTCAATTTCAACACTAACCCTAAGCCTAAATCCACTTCTTTCTGACCCAAAATGCAATCCTGACCCTAAGGCTAACTCTAAACCTCGATTCTACGAACACTAACCCTAACTCTAACCCTAATGAATTCTAACCATAACTCTAACCCTAAATGTGCTCGATTCTAAACTTAACACTAAGTCGTCAATATCAACACTAATACTAAGCTTAAATGCACTCGATGCTGACCCAAAATGCAATCCTGGCACTAAGCCTGCCCCTAAACCTCGATTGTAGGAAAAGAAACCTTAACTCTAACCACAGCGAATTCTAACCATAACTGAAACCCTAAATGTGATCCATTCTAACCCTTACACTAACTCGTCAATTTCAACACTGAACCTCAGCTTAAATGCACTTCATTCTGACCTAAAATGCAATCCTCACCCTAAGCCAAACCCTAAACCTCGATTCTACGAACATAAACCCTAATCCTAACCCTAACCCTAACGAATTCTAACCATAACTCTAACCCTAAATGTGCTGGATTCTAACCCTAACACTAATTCGTCAATTTCAACACTAACCCTAAGCCTAAATGCACTTGATTCTGACCCAAAATACAATCCTGATCCTAAGCCTAACCGTAAACCTCGATTCTACGAACACAAACCCTAATCGTAACCCTAACCCTAAGGAATTCTAACCATAACTCTGACCTTAAATGTGCTCGATTCTAACCCTAACACTAACTCGTCAATTTCAACACTAACCCTAAGCCTAACTGCACACCATTGTGACCCAAAATGCAATCCTGACCCTAAGCCTAACTCTAAACCACGATTCTACGAACACTAACCCTAACTGTAACCCTAACGAAGTCTAACCATAACTCTAACCCTATTTGTGCTCGATTCAAAACCTAACACTAATTCGTCAATATCAACACTAATCCTAAGCCTAAAGGCACTCAATTCTGAACGAAAATACAATCGTGGCACTAAGCCTGCTCCTAATCTTTGATTTTACGAAAGCAAACCTTAACTCTAACCACAGAGAATTCTAACCATAACTGAAACCCTAAATGTGATCCATTCTAACCCTAACACTAACTCGTCAATTTCAACACTATCCCTTAGCCTAAATGGACACCATTGTGACCCAAAATGCAATCCTGACCCTAAGCCTAACTCTAAACCTCGATTCTATGAACACTAACCCTAACTCTAACCCTAACGAATTCTAACCATAACTCTAACCCTAAATGTGCTCGATTCTAAACTTAACACTAAGTCGTCAATATCAACACTAATCCTAAGCCTAAATGCACTCGATGCTGACCCAAAATGCAATCCTGGCACTCAGCCAAACACTAAACCTCGATTTTCTGAACACAAACGTTAAATCCTACCATAACGATTTCTAACCATAACTCAAACCCTAAATGTGCCCGATTCTAAAACTAACACTAAGTCGTCAATATCAACACGAATCCTAAGCCTAAATGCACTCGATTCTGACCCAAAATGTAATCCTGGCACTAAGCCTGCCCCTAAACCTCGATTTTATGAAAACAAACCTTAACTCTAACCACAGCGAATTCTAACCATAACTGAAACCCTAAATGTCATCCATTCTAACCCTAACACTAACTCGTCAATTTCAACACTGAACCTCAGCCTAAATGCAATTCATTCTGACGCAAAATGCAATCCTGACCCTAAGGAAAACCCTAAACCTCGATTCTATGAACATAAACCCTAATCCTAACCCTAACCCTAACGAATTTTAACAATAAATCTAACCCTAAATGTGCTCGATTCTAACCCTCACACTAATTCGTCAATTTCAACACTAACCCTAAGCCTACATGTACTTGATTGTGACCCAAAATGCAATCCTGATCCTATGCCTAAACCTAAACCTCGATTCTACGAAGACAAACCCTAATCGTAACCCTAACCCTAACGAATTATAACCATAAATCTAACAACAAATGTGCTCAATTCTAACCCTAACACTAACTCGTCAATTTCAACACTAACCCTAAGCCTAAATGCACACCATTGTGACCCAAAATGCAATCCTGACCCTAAGCCTAACTCTAAACCACGATTCTACGAACACTAACCCTAACTCTAACCCTAACGAATTCTAACCATAACTCTGACCTTAAATGTGCTCGATTCTAACCCTAACACTAATTCGTCAATTTCCACACTAACCCTCAGCATAAATGCACTCGATTTTGACCCAAAATTTAATCCTGGCACTAAGCCTGCCCCTAAACCTCGATTTTATGAAAACAAACCTTCACTCTAACCACAGCGAATTCTAACCATAACTGAAACCCTAAATGTGATCCATTCTAACCCTAACACTAACTCGTCAATTTCAACACTGAACCTCAGCCTAAATGTACTTCATTCTGACGCAAAACGCAATCCTGACCCTAAGCCAAACCCTAAACCTCGATTCTAGGAACATAAACCCTAATCCTAACCCTAACCCTAACGAATTCTAACCATAACTCTAACCCTAAATGTGCTCGATTCTAACCCTAACACTAATTCGTCAATTTCAACAAGAACCCTAAGCCTAAATGCACTTGATTCTGACCCAAAATGCAATCCTGACCCTAAGCCTAACCCTAAACCTAGATTCTACGAACACAAACCCTAATCGTAACCCTAACCCTAACGAATTCTAACCATAACTCTGACCTTAAATGTGCTCGATTCTAACCCTAACACTAACTCGTCAATTTCAACACTAACCCTAAGCCTAAATGCACACCATTGTGACCCAAAATGCAATCCTGACCCTAAGCCTAACTCTAAACCACGATTCTACGAACACTAACCCTAACTCTAACCCTAACGAAGTCTAACCATAACTCGAACCCGATTTGTGCTCGATTCTAACCCTAACACTAATTCGTCAATATCAACACTAATCCTAAGCCTAAAGGCACTCAATTCTGAACGAAAATACAATCGTGGCACTAAGCCTGCTCCTAATCCTCGATTTTACGAAAGCAAACCTTAACTCTAACCACAGCGAATTCTAACCATAACTGAAACCCTAAATGTGATCCATTCTAACCCTAACACTAACTCGTCAATTTCAAAACTATCCCTTAGCCTAAATGCACACCATTGTGACCCAAAATGCAATCCTGACCCTAAGCCTAACTCTAAACCTCGATTCTATGAACACTAACCCTAACTCTAACCCTAACGAATTCTAACCATAACTCTAACCCTAAATGTGCTCGATTCTAAACTTAACACTAAGTCGTCAATATCTACACTAATCCTAAGCCTAAATGCACTCGATGCTGACCCAAAATGCAATCCTGGCACTCAGCCAAACACTAAACCTCGATTTTCTGAACACAAACGTTAAATCCAACCATAACGATTTCTAACCATAACTCTAACCCTAAATGTGCTCGATTCTAACCCTAACACTAAGTCGTCAATATCAACACGAATCCTAAGCCTAAATGCACTCGATTCTGAACCAAAATGTAATCCTGGCACTAAGCCTGCCCCTAAACCTCGATTTTATGAAAACAAACCTTAACTCTAACCACAGCGAATTCTACCCATAACTGCAACCCTAAATTTGATCCACTCTAACCCTAACACTAACTCGTCACTTTCAACACTGAACCTCAGCGTAAATGCACTTCATTCTGAGGCAAAACGCAATCCTGACCCTAAGCCAAACCCTAAACCTCGATTCTAGGAACATAAACCCTTATCCTAATCCTAACCCTACCGAATTCTAACCATAAATCTAACCCTAAATGTGCTCGATTCTAACCCTAACACTAATTTGTCAATTTCAACACTAACCCTAAGCCTAAATGCACTTGATTCTGACCCAAAATGCAATCCTGACCCTAATCCTAACCCTAAACCTTGATTCTACGAACACAAACCCTAATCGTAACCCTAACCCTAACGAATTCTAACCATAACTCTAACCCTAAATGTGCTCGATTCTAACCCTAACACTAATTCGTCAATTTCAACAAGAACCCTAAGCCTAAATGCACTTGATTCTGACCCAAAATGCAATCCTGATCCTAAGCCTAACCGTAAACCTCGATTCTACGAACACAAACCCTAATCGTAACTCTAACCCTAACGAATTCTAACCATAACTCTGACCTTAAATGTGCTCGATTCTAACCCTAACACTAACTCGTCAATTTCAACACTAACCCTAAGCCTAAATGCACACCATTGTGACCCAAAATGCAATCCTGACCCTAAGCCTAACTCTAAACCACGATTCTACGAACACTAACCCTAACTCTAACCCTAACGAAGTCTAACCATAACTCTAACCCGATTTGTGCTCGATTCTAACCCTAACACTAATTCCTCAATATCAACACTAATCCTAAGCCTAAAGGCACTCAATTCTGAACGAAAATACAATCGTGGCACTAAGCCTGCTTCTAATCCTCGATTTTACGAAAGCAAACCTTAACTCTAACCACAGCGAATTCTACCCATAACTGCAACCCTAAATGTGATCCATTCTAACCCTAACACTAACTCATCAATTTCAACACTGAACCTCAGCCTAAATGCACTTCATTCTGACGCAAAACGCAATCCTGACCCTAAGCCAAACCCTAAACCTCGATTCTATGAACATAAACCCTAATCCTAACCCTAACCCTAACGAATTCTAACCATAACTCTAACCCTAAATGTGCTCGATTCTAACCCTAACACTAATTCGTCAATTTCAACACTAACCCTAAGCCTAAATGCACTTGATTCTGACCCAAAATGCAATCCTGACCCTAATCCTAACCCTAAACCTTGATTCTACGAACACAAACCCTAATCGTAACCCTAACCCTAACGAATTCTAACCATAACTCTAACCCTAAATGTGCTCGATTCTAACCCTAACACTAATTCGTCAATTTCAACAAGAACCCTAAGCCTAAATGCACTTGATTCTGACCCAAAATGCAATCCTGACCCTAAGCCTAACCCTAAACCTAGATTCTACGAACACAAACCCTAATCGTAACCCTAACCCTAACGAATTCTAACCATAACTCTGACCTTAAATGTGCTCGATTCTAACCCTAACACTAACTCGTCAATTTCAACACTAACCCTAAGCCTAAATGCACACCATTGTGACCCAAAATGCAATCCTGACCCTAAGCCTAACTCTAAACCACGATTCTACGAACACTAACCCTAACTCTAACCCTAACGAAGTCTAACCATAACTCTAACCCGATTTGTGCTCGATTCTAACCCTAACACTAATTCGTCAATATCAACACTAATCCTAAGCCTAAAGGCACTCAATTCTGAACGAAAATACAATCGTGGCACTAAGCCTGTTCCTAATCCTCGATTTTACGAAAGCAAACCTAAACTCTAACCACAGCGAATTTTAACCATAACTGAAACCCTAAATGTGATCCATTCTAACCCTAACACTAACTCGTCAATTTCAACACTATCCCTTAGCCTAAATGCACACCATTCTGACCCAAAATGCAATCCTGACCCTAAGCCTAACTCTAAACCTCGATTCTATGAACACTAACCCTAACTCTAACCCTAACGAATTCTAACCATAACTCTAACCCTAAATGTGCTCGATTCTAAATTAACACTAAGTCGTCAATATCAACACTAATCCTAAGCCTAAATGCACTCGATGCTGACCCAAAATGCAATCCTGGCACTCAGCCAAACACTAAACCTCGATTTTCTGAACACAAACGTTAAATCCAACCATAACGATTTCTAACCATAACTCTAACCCTAAATGTGCTCGATTCTAACCCTAACACTAAG
Source organism: Notamacropus eugenii (assembly GCF_028372415.1). NCBI lineage: Eukaryota > Metazoa > Chordata > Mammalia > Diprotodontia > Macropodidae > Notamacropus > Notamacropus eugenii. The sequence continues at coordinate 167,640,883 of NC_092877.1, read as the reverse complement.
TCGTCAATATCAACACGAATCCTAAGCCTAAATGATCTCGATTCTGAACCAAAATGTAATCCTGGCATTAAGCCTGCCCCTAAACTTCGATTTTATGAAAACAAACCTTAACTCTAACCACAGCGAATTCTACCCATAACTGCAACCCTAAATGTGATCCATTCTAACCCTAACACTAACTCGTCACTTTCAACACTGAACCTCAGCGTAAATGCACTTCATTCTGAGGCAAAACGCAATCCTGACCCTAAGCCAAACCCTAAACCTCGATTCTAGGAACATAAACCCTAATCCTAATCCTAACCCTACCGAATTCTAACCATAAATCTAACCCTAAATGTGCTCGATTCTAACCCTAACACTAATTTGTCAATTTCAACACTAACCCTAAGCCTAAATGCACTTGATTCTGACCCAAAATGCAATCCTGACCCTAATCTTAACCCTAAACCTCGATTCTACGAACACAAACCCTAATCCTAACCCTAACCCTAACGAATTCTAACCATAACTCTAACCCTAAATGTGCTCGATTCTAACCCTAACACTAATTCGTCAATTTCAACAAGAACCCTAAGCCTAAATGCACTTGATTCTGACCCAAAACGCAATCCTGACCCTAAGCCAAACCCTAAACCTCGATTCTATGAACATGAACCCTAATCCTAACCCTAACCCTAACGAATTCTAACCATAACTCTAACCCTAAATGTGCTCGATTCTAACCCTAACACTAACTCGTCAATTTCAACACTAACCCTAAGCCTAAATGCACTTGATTCTGACCCAAAATGCAATCCTGACCCTAAGCCTAACTCTAAACCACGATTCTATGAACACTAACCCTAACTCTAACCCTAACGAAGTCTAACCATAACTCTAACCCGATTTGTGCTCGATTCTAACCCTAACACTAATTCGTCAATATCAACACTAATCCTAAGCCTAAAGGCACTCAATTCTGAACGAAAATACAATCGTGGCACTAAGCCTGCTCCTAATCCTCGATTTTACGAAAGCAAACCTTAACTCTAACCACAGCGAATTCTACCCATAACTGCAACCCTAAATGTGATCCATTCTAACCCTAACACTAACTCGTCAATTTCAAAACTGAACCTCAGCCTAAATGCACTTCATTCTGACGCAAAACGCAATCCTGACCCTAAGCCAAACCCTAAACCTCGATTCTATGAACATAAACCCTAATCCTAACCCTAACCCTAACGAATTCTAACCATAACTCTAACCCTAAATGTGCTCGATTCTAACCCTAACACTAATTTGTCAATTTCAACACTAACCCTAAGCCTAAATGCACTTGATTCTGACCCAAAATGCAATCCTGACCCTAATCCTAACCCTAAACCTTGATTCTACGAACACAAACCCTAATCGTAACCCTAACCCTAACGAATTCTAACCATAACTCTAACCCTAAATGTGCTCGATTCTAACCCTAACACTAATTCGTCAATTTCAACAAGAACCCTAAGCCTAAATGCACTTGATTCTGACCCAAAATGCAATCCTGACCCTAAGCCTAACCCTAAACCTAGATTCTACGAACACAAACCCTAATCGTAACCCTAACCCTAACGAATTCTAACCATAACTCTGACCTTAAATGTGCTCGATTCTAACCCTAACACTAACTCGTCAATTTCAACACTAACCCTAAGCCTAAATGCACACCATTGTGACCCAAAATGCAATCCTGACCCTAAGCCTAACTCTAAACCACGATTCTACGAACACTAACCCTAACTCTAACCCTAACGAAGTCTAACCATAACTCTAACCCGATTTGTGCTCGATTCTAACCCTAACACTAATTCGTCAATATCAACACAAATCCTAAGCCTAAAGGCACTCAATTCTGAACGAAAATACAATCGTGGCACTAAGCCTGCTCCTAATCCTCGATTTTACGAAAGCAAACCTTAACTCTAACCACAGCGAATTCTACCCATAACTGCAACCCTAAATGTGATCCATTCTAACCCTAACACTAACTCGTCAATTTCAACACTATCCCTTAGCCTAAATGCACACCATTCTGACCCAAAATGCAATCCTGACCCTAAGCCTAACTCTAAACCTCGATTCTATGAACACTAACCCTAACTCTAACCCTAACGAATTCTAACCATAACTCTAACCCTAAATGTGCTCGATTCTAAACTTAACACTAAGTCGTCAATATCAACACTAATCCTAAGCCTAAATGCACTCGATGCTGACCCAAAATGCAATCCTGGCACTCAGCCAAACACTAAACCTCGATTTTCTGAACACAAACGTTAAATCCAACCATAACGATTTCTAACCATAACTCTAACCCTAAATGTGCTCGATTCTAACCCTAACACTAAGTCGTCAATATCAACACGAATCCTAAGCCTAAATGCACTCGATTCTGAACCAAAATGTAATCCTGGCACTAAGCCTGCCCCTAAACCTCGATTTTATGAAAACAAACCTTAACTCTAACCACAGCGAATTCTACCCATAACTGCAACCCTAAATGTGATCCATTCTAACCCTCACACTAACTCGTCACTTTCAACACTGAACCTCAGCGTAAATGCACTTCATTCTGAGGCAAAACGCAATCCTGACCCTAAGCCAAACCCTAAACCTCGATTCTAGGAACATAAACCCTAATCCTAATCCTAACCCTACCGAATTCTAACCATAAATCTAACCCTAAATGTGCTCGACTCTAACCCTAACACTAATTTGTCAATTTCAACACTAACCCTAAGCCTAAATGCACTTGATTCTGACCCAAAATGCAATCCTAACCCTAATCTTAACCCTAAACCTCGATTCTACGAACACAAACCCTAATCCTAACCCTAACCCTAACGAATTCTAACCATAACTCTAACCCTAAATGTGCTCGATTCTAACCCTAACACTAATTCGTCAATTTCAACACTAACCCTAAGCCTAAATGCACTTGATTCTGACCCAAAATGCAATCCTGACCCTAATCCTAACCCTAAACCTTGATTCTACGAACACAAACCCTAATCGTAACCCTAACCCTAACGAATTCTAACCATAACTCTAACCCTAAATGTGCTCGATTCTAACCCTAACACTAATTCGTCAATTTCAACAAGAACCCTAAGCCAAAATGCACTTGATTCTGACCCAAAATGCAATCCTGACCATAAGCCTAACCCTAAATCTAGATTCTACGAACACAAACCCTAATCGTAACCCTAACCCTAACGAATTCTAACCATAACTCTGACCTTAAATGTGCTCGATTCTAACCCTAACACTAACTCGTCAATTTCAACACTAACCCTAAGCCTAAATGCACACCATTGTGACCCAAAATGCAATCCTGACCCTAAGCCTAACTCTAAACCACGATTCTACGAACACTAACCCTAACTCTAACCCTAACGAAGTCTAACCATAACTCTAACCCGATTTGTGCTCGATTCTAACCCTAACACTAATTCCTCAATATCAACACTAATCCTAAGCCTAAAGGCACTCAATTCTGAACGAAAATACAATCGTGGCACTAAGCCTGCTCCTAATCCTCGATTTTACGAAAGCAAACCTTAACTCTAACCACAGCGAATTCTACCCATAACTGCAACCCTAAATGTGATCCATTCTAACCCTAACACTAACTCGTCAATTTCAACACTGAACCTCAGCCTAAATGCACTTCATTCTGACGCAAAACGCAATCCTGACCCTAAGCCAAACCCTAAACCTCGATTCTATGAACATAAACCCTAATCCTAACCCTAACCCTAACGAATTCTAACCATAATTCTAACCCTAAATGTGCTCGATTCTAACCCTAACACTAATTTGTCAATTTCAACACTAACCCTAAGCTTAAATGCACTTGATTCTGACCCAAAATGCAATCCTGACCCTAATCCTAACCCTAAACCTTGATTCTACGAACACAAACCCTAATCGTAACCCTAACCCTAACGAATTCTAACCATAACTCTAACCCTAAATGTGCTCGATTCTAACCCTAACACTAATTCGTCAATTTCAACAAGAACCCTAAGCCTAAATGCACTTGATTCTGACCCAAAATGCAATCCTGACCCTAAGCCTAACCCTAAACCTAGATTCTACGAACACAAACCCTAATCGTAACCCTAACCCTAACGAATTCTAACCATAACTCTGACCTTAAATGTGCTCGATTCTAACCCTAACACTAACTCGTCAATTTCAACACTAACCCTAAGCCTAAATGCACACCATTGTGACCCAAAATGCAATCCTGACCCTAAGCCTAACTCTAAACCACGATTCTACGAACACTAACCCTAACTCTAACCCTAACGAAGTCTAACCATAACTCTAACCCGATTTGTGCTCGATTCTAACCCTAACACTAATTCGTCAATATCAACACGAATCCTAAGCCTAAAGGCACTCAATTCTGAACGAAAATACAATCGTGGCACTAAGCCTGCTCCTAATCCTCGATTTTACGAAAGCAAACCTTAACTCTAACCACAGCGAATTCTAACCATAACTGAAACCCTAAATGTGATCCATTCTAACCCTAACACTAACTCGTCAATTTCAACACTATCCCTTAGCCTAAATGCACACCATTGTGACCCAAAATGCAATCCTGACCCTAAGCCTAACTCTAAACCTCGATTCTATGAACACTAACCCTAACTCTAACCCTAACGAATTCTAACCATAACTCTAACCCTAAATGTGCTCGATTCTAAACTTAACACTAAGTCGTCAATATCAACACTAATCCTAAGCCTAAATGCACTCGATGCTGACCCAAAATGCAATCCTGGCACTCAGCCAAACACTAAACCTCGATTTTCTGAACACAAACGTTAAATCCAACCATAACGATTTCTAACCATAACTCTAACCCTAAATGTGCTCGATTCTAACCCTAACACTAAGTCGTCAATATCAACACGAATCCTAAGCCTAAATGCACTCGATTCTGAACCAAAATGTAATCCTGGCACTAAGCCTGCCCCTAAACCTCGATTTTATGAAAACAAACCTTAACTCTAACCACAGCGAATTCTACCCATAACTGCAACCCTAAATGTGATCCATTCTAACCCTAACACTAACTCGTCACTTTCAACACTGAACCTCAGCGTAAATGCACTTCATTCTGAGGCAAAACGCAATCCTGACCCTAAGCCAAACCCTAAACCTCGATTCTAGGAACATAAACCCTAATCCTAATCCTAACCCTACCGAATTCTAACCATAAATCTATCCCTAAATGTGCTCGATTCTAACCCTAACACTAATTTGTCAATTTCAACACTAACCCTAAGCCTAAATGCACTTGATTCTGACCCAAAATGCAATCCTGACCCTAATCTTAACCCTAAACCTCGATTCTACGAACACAAACCCTAATCCTAACCCTAACCCTAACGAATTCTAACCATAACTCTAACCCTAAATGTGCTCGATTCTAACCCTAACACTAATTTGTCAATTTCAACACTAACCCTAAGCCTAAATGCACTTGATTCTGACCCAAAATGCAATCCTGACCCTAATCCTAACCCTAAACCTTGATTCTACGAACACAAACCCTAATCGTAACCCTAACCCTAACGAATTCTAACCATAACTCTAACCCTAAATGTGCTCGATTCTAACCCTAACACTAATTCGTCAATTTCAACAAGAACCCTAAGCCTAAATGCACTTGATTCTGACCCAAAATGCAATCCTGACCCTAAGCCTAACCCTAAACCTAGATTCTACGAACACAAACCCTAATCTTAACCCTAACCCTAACGAATTCTAACCATAACTCTGACCTTAAATGTGCTCGATTCTAACCCTAACACTAACTCGTCAATTTCAACACTAACCCTAAGCCTAAATGCACACCATTGTGACCCAAAATGCAATCCTGACCCTAAGCCTAACTCTAAACCACGATTCTACGAACACTAACCCTAACTGTAACCCTAACGAAGTCTAACCATAACTCTAACCCGATTTGTGCTCGATTCTAACCCTAACACTAATTTGTCAATATCAACACTAATCCTAAGCCTAAAGGCACTCAATTCTGAACGAAAATACAATCGTGGCACTAAGCCTGCTCCTAATCCTCGATTTTACGAAAGCAAACCTTAACTCTAACCACAGCGAATTCTACCCATAACTGCAACCCTAAATGTGATCCATTCTAACCCTAACACTAACTCGTCAATTTCAACACTGAACCTCAGCCTCAATGCACTTCATTCTGACGCAAAACGCAATCCTGACCCTAAGCCAAACCCTAAACCTCGATTCTATGAACATAAACCCTAATCCTAACCCTAACCCTAACGAATTCTAACCATAACTCTAACCCTAAATGTGCTCGATTCTAACCCTAACACTAATTCGTCAATTTCAACACTAACCCTAAGCCTAAATGCACTTGATTCTGACCCAAAATGCAATCCTGACCCTAATCCTAACCCTAAACCTTGATTCTACGAACACAAACCCTAATCGTAACCCTAACCCTAACGAATTCTAACCATAACTCTAACCCTAAATGTGCTCGATTCTAACCCTAACACTAATTCGTCAATTTCAACAAGAACCCTAAACCTAAATGCACTTGATTCTGACCCAAAATGCAATCCTGACCCTAAGCCTAACCCTAAACCTAGATTCTACGAACACAAACCCTAATCGTAACCCTAACCCTAACGAATTCTAACCATAACTCTGACCTTAAATGTGCTCGATTCTAACCCTAACACTAACTCGTCAATTTCAACACTAACCCTAAGCCTAAATGCACACCATTGTGACCCAAAATGCAATCCTGACCCTAAGCCTAACTCTAAACCACGATTCTACGAACACTAACCCTAACTCTAACCCTAACGAAGTCTAACCATAACTCTAACCCGATTTGTGCTCGATTCTAACCCTAACACTAATTCGTCAATATCAACACTAATCCTAAGCCTAAAGGCACTCAATTCTGAACGAAAATACAATCGTGGCACTAAGCCTGCTCCTAATCCTCGATTTTACGAAAGCAAACCTTAACTCTAACCACAGCGAATTCTACCCATAACTGCAACCCTAAATGTGATCCATTCTAACCCTAACACTAACTCGTCAATTTCAACACTGAACCTCAGCCTAAATGCACTTCATTCTGACGCAAAACGCAATCCTTACCCTAAGCCAAACCCTAAACCTCGATTCTATGAACATAAACCCTAATCCTAACCCTAACCCTAACGAATTCTAACCATAACTCTAACCCTAAATGTGCTCGATTCTAACCCTAACCCTAACTCGTCAATTTCAACACTAACCCTAAGCCTAAATGCACTTGATTCTGACCCAAAATGCAATCCTGACCCTAAGCCTAACTCTAAACCACGATTCTACGAACACTAACCCTAACTCTAACCCTAACGAAGTCTAACCATAACTCTAACCCGATTTGTGCTCTATTCTAACCCTAACACTAATTCGTCAATATCAACACTAATCCTAAGCCTAAAGGCACTCAATTCTGAACGAAAATACAATCGTGGCACTAAGCCTGCTCCTAATCCTCGATTTTACGAAAGCAAACCTTAACTCTAACCACAGCGAATTCTACCCATAACTGCAACCCTAAATGTGATCCATTCTAACCCTAACACTAACTCGTCAATTTCAACACTGAACCTCAGCCTAAATGCACTTCATTCTGACGCAAAACGCAATCCTGACCCTAAGCCAAACCCTAAACCTCGATTCTATGAACATAAACCCTAATCCTAACCCTAACCCTAACGAATTCTAACCATAACTCTAACCCTAAATGTGCTCGATTCTAACCCTAACACTAATTCGTCAATTTCAACACTAACCCTAAGCCTAAATGCACTTGATTCTGACCCAAAATGCAATCCTGACCCTAATCCTAACCCTAAACCTTGATTCTACGAACACAAACCCTAATCGTAACCCTAACCCTAACGAATTCTAACCATAACTCTAACCCTAAATGTGCTCGATTCTAACCCTAACACTAATTCGTCAATTTCAACAAGAACCCTAAGCCTAAATGCACTTGATTCTGACCCAAAATGCAATCCTGACCCTAAGCCTAACCCTAAACCTAGATTCTACGAACACAAACCCTAATCGTAACCCTAACCCTAACGAATTCTAACCATAACTCTGACCTTAAATGTGCTCGATTCTAACCCTAACACTAACTCGTCAATTTCAACACTAACCCTAAGCCTAAATGCACACCATTGTGACCCAAAATGCAATCCTGACCCTAAGCCTAACTCTAAACCACGATTCCACGAGCACTAACCCTAACTCTAACCCTAACGAAGTCTAACCATAACTCTAACCCGATTTGTGCTCGATTCTAACCCTAACACTAATTCGTCAATATCAACACTAATCCTAAGCCTAAAGGCACTCAATTCTGAACGAAAATACAATCGTGGCACTAAGCCTGCTCCTAATCCTCGATTTTACGAAAGCAAACCTTAACTCTAACCACAGCGAATTCTAACCATAACTGAAACCCTAAATGTGATCCATTCTAACCCTAACACTAACTCGTCAATTTCAACACTATCCCTTAGCCTAAATGCACACCATTCTGACCCAAAATGCAATCCTGACCCTAAGCCTAACTCTAAACCTCGATTCTATGAACACTAACCCTAACTCTAACCCTAACGAATTCTAACCATAACTCTAACCCTAAATGTGCTCGATTCTAAACTTAACACTAAGTCGTCAATATCAACACTAATCCTAAGCCTAAATGCACTCGATGCTGACCCAAAATGCAATCCTGGCACTCAGCCAAACACTAAACCTCGATTTTCTGAACACAAACGTTAAATCCAACCATAACGATTTCTAACCATAACTCTAACCCTAAATGTGCTCGATTCTAACCCTAACACTAAGTCGTCAATATCAACACGAATCCTAAGCCTAAATGCACTCGATTCTGAACCAAAATGTAATCCTGGCACTAAGCCTGCCCCTAAACCTCGACTTTATGAAAACAAACCTTAACTCTAACCACAGCGAATTCTACCCATAACTGCAACCCTAAATGTGACCCATTCTAACCCTAACACTAACTCGTCACTTTCAACACTGAACCTCAGCGTAAATGCACTTCATTCTGAGGCAAAACGCAATCCTGACCCTAAGCCAAACCCTAAACCTCGATTCTAGGAACATAAACCCTAATCCTAATCCTAACCCTACCGAATTCTAACCATAAATCTAACCCTAAATGTGCTCGATTCTAACCCTAACACTAATTTGTCAATTTCAACACTAACCCTAAGCCTAAATGCACTTGATTCTGACCCAAAATGCAATCCTGACCCTAATCTTAACCCTAAACCTCGATTCTACGAACACAAACCCTAATCCTAACCCTAACCCTAACGAATTCTAACCATAACTCTAACCCTAAATGTGCTCGATTCTAACCCTAACACTAATTCGTCAATTTCAACACTAACCCTAAGCCTAAATGCACACCATTGTGACCCAAAATGCAATCCTGACCCTAAGCCTAACTCTAAACCACGATTCTATGAACACTAACCCTAACTCTTACCCTAACGAAGTCTAACCATAACTCTAACCCGATTTGTGCTCGATTCTAACCCTAACACTAATTCGTCAATATCAACACTAATCCTAAGCCTAAAGGCACTCAATTCTGAACGAAAATACAATCGTGGCACTAAGACTGCTCCTAATCCTCGATTTTACGAAAGCAAACCTTAACTCTAACCACAGCGAATTCTAACCATAACTGAAACCCTAAATGTGATCCATTCTAACCCTAACACTAACTCGTCAATTTCAACACTATCCCTTAGCCTAAATGCACACCATTGTGACCCAAAATGCAATCCTGACCCTAAGCCTAACTCTAAACCTCGATTCTATGAACACTAACCCTAACTCTAACCCTAACGAATTCTAACCATAACTCTAACCCTAAATGTGCTCGATTCTAAACTTAACACTAAGTCGTCAATATCAACACTAATCCTAAGCCTAAATGCACTCGATGCTGACCCAAAATGCAATCCTGGCACTCAGCCAAACACTAAACCTCGATTTTCTGAACACAAACGTTAAATCCAACCATAGCGATTTCTAACCATAACTCAAACCCTAAATGTGCCCGATTCTAACCCTAACACTAAGTCGTCAATATCAACACGAATCCTAAGCCTAAATGCACTCGATTCTGACCCAAAATGTAATCCTGGCACTAAGCCTGCCCCTAAACCTCGATTTTATGAAAACAAACCTTAACTCTAACCACAGCGAATTCTAACCATAACTGAAACCCTAAATGTGATCCATTCTAACCCTAACACTAACTCGTCAATTTCAACACTGAACCTCAGCCTAAATGCAATTCATTCTGACGCAAAATGCAATCCTGACCCAAAGCCAAACCCTAAACCTCGATTCTATGAACATAAACCCTAATCCTAACCCTAACCCTAACGAATTTTAACAATAAATCTAACCCTAAATGTGCTCGATTCTAACCCTCACACTAATTCGTCAATTTCAACACTAACCCTAAGCCTACATGTACTTGATTGTGACCCAAAATGCAATCCTGATCCTATGCCTAACCCTAAACCTCGATTCTACGAACACAAACCCTAATCGTAACCCTAACCCTAACGAATTATAACCATAAATCTAACAACAAATGTGCTCAATTCTAACCCTAACACTAACTCGTCAATTTCAACACTAACCCTAAGCCTAAATGCACACCATTGTGACCCAAAATGCAATCCTGACCCTAAGCCTAACTCTAAACCACGATTCTACGAACACTAACCCTAACTCTAACCCTAACGAATTCTAACCATAACTCTAACCCTATTTGTGCTCGATTCTAACCCTAACAATAATTCGTCAATTTCCACACTAACCCTCAGCATAAATGCACTCGATTTTGACCCAAAATTTAATCCTGGCACTAAGCCTGCCCCTAAACCTCGATTTTATGAAAACAAACCTTCACTCTAACCACAGCGAATTCTAACCATAACTGAAACCCTAAATGTGATCCATTCTAACCCTAACACTAACTCGTCAATTTCAACACTGAACCTCAGCCTAAATGCACTTCATTCTGACGCAAAACGCAATCCTGACCCTAAGCCAAACCCTAAACCTCGATTCTAGGAACATAAACCCTAATCCTAACCCTAACCCTAACGAATTCTAACCATAACTCTAACCCTAAATGTGCTCGATTCTAACCCTAACACTAATTCGTCAATTTCAACAAGAACCCTAAGCCTAAATGCACTTGATTCTGACCCAAAATGCAATCCTGACCCTAAGCCTAACCCTAAACCTAGATTCTACAAACACAAACCCTAATCGTAACCCTAACCCTAACGAATTCTAACCATAACTCTGACCTTAAATGTGCTCGATTCTAACCCTAACACTAACTCGTCAATTTCAACACTAACCCTAAGCCTAAATGCACACCATTGTGACCCAAAATGCAATCCTGACCCTAAGCCTAACTCTAAACCACGATTCTACGAACACTAACCCTAACTCTAACCCTAACGAAGTCTAACCATAACTCTAACCCGATTTGTGCTCGATTCTAACCCTAACACTAATTCGTCAATATCAACACTAATCCTAAGCCTAAAGGCACTCAATTCTGAACGAAAATACAATCGTGGCACTAAGCCTGCTCCTAATCCTCGATTTTAGGAAAGCAAACCTTAACTCTAACCACAGCGAATTCTAACCATAACTGAAACCCTAAATGTGATCCATTCTAACCCTAACACTATCTCGTCAATTTCAACACTATCCCTTAGCCTAAATGCACTTGATTCTGACCCAAAATGCAATCCTGACCCTAAGCCTAACTCTAAACCTCGATTCTATGAACACTAACCCTAACTCTAACCCTAACGAATTCTAACCATAACTCTAACCCTAAATGTGCTCGATTCTAAACTTAACACTAAGTCGTCAATATCAACACTAATCCTAAGCCTAAATGCACTCGATGCTGACCCAAAATGCAATCCTGGCACTCAGCCAAACACTAAACCTCGATTTTCTGAACACAAACGTTAAATCCAACCATAACGATTTCTAACCATAACTCTAACCCTAAATGTGCTCGATTCTAACCCTAACACTAAGTCGTCAATATCAACACGAATCCTAAGCCTAAATGCACTCGATTCTGAACCAAAATGTAATCCTGGCACTAAGCCTGCCCCTAAACCTCGATTTTATGAAAACAAACCTTAACTCTAACCACAGCGAATTCTACCCATAACTGCAACCCTAAATGTGATCCATTCTAACCCTAACACTAACTCGTCACTTTCAACACTGAACCTCAGCGTAAATGCACTTCATTCTGAGGCAAAACGCAATGATGACCCTAAGCCAAACCCTAAACCTCGATTCTAGGAACATAAACCCTAATCCTAATCCTAACCCTACCGAATTCTAACCATAAATCTAACCCTAAATGTGCTCGATTCTAACCCTAACACTAATTTGTCAATTTCAACACTAACCCTAAGCCTAAATGCACTTGATTCTGACCCAAAATGCAATCCTGACCCTAATCTTAACCCTAAACCTCGATTCTACGAACACAAACCCTAATCGTAACCCTAACCCTAACGAATTCTAACCATAACTCTAACCCTAAATGTGCTCGATTCTAACCCTAACACTTACTGGTCAATTTCAACACTTACCCTAAGCCTAAATCCACTTCTTTCTGACCCAAAATGCAATCCTGACCCTAAGCTTAACTCTAAACCTCGCTTCTAAGAACACTAACACTGACTCTAACCCTAACGAATTCTAACCATAACTCTAACCCTAAATGTGCTTGATTCTAAACTAAACACTAAGTCGTCAATATCAACACTAATCCTAAGCCTAAATGCACTCGATGCTGACCCAAAATGCAATCCTGGCACTAAGCCTAACACTAAACCTCGATTTTCAGAACACAAACCTTAACTCTAACCAGAACGAATTCTAACCATAACTGTAAGCCTAAATGTGCTCGATTCTAACCCTAACACTAACTCGTCAATTTCAACACTAACCCTCAGCCTAAATGCACTTCATTCTGACCCAAAATGCAATACTGACCCTAAGTCTAACCATAAACCTCGATTCTACGAACACAAACCCTAATCCTAACCCTAACCCTAACGAATTCTAACCATAACTCTAACCTTAAATGTGCTCGATTCTAACCCTACCACTAACTTGTCAATTTCAACACTACCTCTAAGCCTAAATGCACTTCTTTTTGACCCAAAATGCAATACTATCCCTAAGCTTAACTCTAAACCACGATTCTACGAACACTAACCCTAATTCTAAGCGTAATGAATTCTAACCATAACTCTACCCCTAAATGTGCTCGATTCTAACCCTAACACTAACTCGTCAATTTCAACAATAACCCTAAGCCTAAATGCACTCCGTTGTGACCTAAAATGAAATTCTGACCCTAAGCCTAACTCTAAACCTCGCTTCTACGAACACTAACCTTGACTCTAACCCTAACGAATTCTAACCATAACTCTAACCCTAAATGTGCTCGATTCTAAACTAAACACTAAGTCGTCAATATCAACACTAATCCTAAGCCTAAATGCACTCGATGCTGACGCAGAATGCAATCCTTACCCTAAGCCCAACCCTAAACCTCGATTCTACGAACACAAACCCTAATCCTAACCCTAACCCTGACGAATTCTAACGATAACTCTAACGCTAAATGTGCTCGATTCTAACCCTAACACTAACTCGTCAATTTCCACACTAACCCTAAGCATAAATGCACTCGATTTTGAGCCAAAATTTAATCCTGGCACTAAGCCTGCTCTTAAACCTCGATTTTACGAAAAGAAACCTTAACTCTAACCACAGCGAATTCTAACCATAACTGAAACCCTAAATGTGATCGATTCTAACGCTAACACTAACTCGTCAATTTCAACACTAACCCTAAGCCTAAATGCAATCCATTGTGACCTAAAATGGAATCCTGACCCTAAGACTAACCCTAAACCTCGATTCTATTAACACAAACCCTAATCCTAAGCCTAACCCTAACAAATTCTAACCGGAACTCCAACCCTAAATGTGCTCAATTATAACCCTAACACTAACTCGTCAATTTCAACACTAACCCTAAGCCTAAATCCACTTCTTTCTGACCCAAAATGCAATCCTGACCCTAAGGCTAACTCTAAACCTCGATTCTACGAACACTAACCCTAACTCTAACCCTAATGAATTCTAACCATAACTCTAACCCTAAATGTGCTCGATTCTAAACTTAACACTAAGTCGTCAATATCAACACTAATACTAAGCTTAAATGCACTCGATGCTGACCCAAAATGCAATCCTGGCACTAAGCCTGCCCCTAAACCTCGATTGTAGGAAAAGAAACCTTAACTCTAACCACAGCGAATTCTAACCATAACTGAAACCCTAAATGTGATCCATTCTAACCCTTACACTAACTCGTCAATTTCAACACTGAACCTCAGCTTAAATGCACTTCATTCTGACCTAAAATGCAATCCTCACCCTAAGCCAAACCCTAAACCTCGATTCTACGAACATAAACCCTAATCCTAACCCTAACCCTAACGAATTCTAACCATAACTCTAACCCTAAATGTGCTGGATTCTAACCCTAACACTAATTCGTCAATTTCAACACTAACCCTAAGCCTAAATGCACTTGATTCTGACCCAAAATACAATCCTGATCCTAAGCCTAACCGTAAACCTCGATTCTACGAACACAAACCCTAATCGTAACCCTAACCCTAAGGAATTCTAACCATAACTCTGACCTTAAATGTGCTCGATTCTAACCCTAACACTAACTCGTCAATTTCAACACTAACCCTAAGCCTAACTGCACACCATTGTGACCCAAAATGCAATCCTGACCCTAAGCCTAACTCTAAACCACGATTCTACGAACACTAACCCTAACTGTAACCCTAACGAAGTCTAACCATAACTCTAACCCTATTTGTGCTCGATTCAAAACCTAACACTAATTCGTCAATATCAACACTAATCCTAAGCCTAAAGGCACTCAATTCTGAACGAAAATACAATCGTGGCACTAAGCCTGCTCCTAATCTTTGATTTTACGAAAGCAAACCTTAACTCTAACCACAGAGAATTCTAACCATAACTGAAACCCTAAATGTGATCCATTCTAACCCTAACACTAACTCGTCAATTTCAACACTATCCCTTAGCCTAAATGGACACCATTGTGACCCAAAATGCAATCCTGACCCTAAGCCTAACTCTAAACCTCGATTCTATGAACACTAACCCTAACTCTAACCCTAACGAATTCTAACCATAACTCTAACCCTAAATGTGCTCGATTCTAAACTTAACACTAAGTCGTCAATATCAACACTAATCCTAAGCCTAAATGCACTCGATGCTGACCCAAAATGCAATCCTGGCACTCAGCCAAACACTAAACCTCGATTTTCTGAACACAAACGTTAAATCCTACCATAACGATTTCTAACCATAACTCAAACCCTAAATGTGCCCGATTCTAAAACTAACACTAAGTCGTCAATATCAACACGAATCCTAAGCCTAAATGCACTCGATTCTGACCCAAAATGTAATCCTGGCACTAAGCCTGCCCCTAAACCTCGATTTTATGAAAACAAACCTTAACTCTAACCACAGCGAATTCTAACCATAACTGAAACCCTAAATGTCATCCATTCTAACCCTAACACTAACTCGTCAATTTCAACACTGAACCTCAGCCTAAATGCAATTCATTCTGACGCAAAATGCAATCCTGACCCTAAGGAAAACCCTAAACCTCGATTCTATGAACATAAACCCTAATCCTAACCCTAACCCTAACGAATTTTAACAATAAATCTAACCCTAAATGTGCTCGATTCTAACCCTCACACTAATTCGTCAATTTCAACACTAACCCTAAGCCTACATGTACTTGATTGTGACCCAAAATGCAATCCTGATCCTATGCCTAAACCTAAACCTCGATTCTACGAAGACAAACCCTAATCGTAACCCTAACCCTAACGAATTATAACCATAAATCTAACAACAAATGTGCTCAATTCTAACCCTAACACTAACTCGTCAATTTCAACACTAACCCTAAGCCTAAATGCACACCATTGTGACCCAAAATGCAATCCTGACCCTAAGCCTAACTCTAAACCACGATTCTACGAACACTAACCCTAACTCTAACCCTAACGAATTCTAACCATAACTCTGACCTTAAATGTGCTCGATTCTAACCCTAACACTAATTCGTCAATTTCCACACTAACCCTCAGCATAAATGCACTCGATTTTGACCCAAAATTTAATCCTGGCACTAAGCCTGCCCCTAAACCTCGATTTTATGAAAACAAACCTTCACTCTAACCACAGCGAATTCTAACCATAACTGAAACCCTAAATGTGATCCATTCTAACCCTAACACTAACTCGTCAATTTCAACACTGAACCTCAGCCTAAATGTACTTCATTCTGACGCAAAACGCAATCCTGACCCTAAGCCAAACCCTAAACCTCGATTCTAGGAACATAAACCCTAATCCTAACCCTAACCCTAACGAATTCTAACCATAACTCTAACCCTAAATGTGCTCGATTCTAACCCTAACACTAATTCGTCAATTTCAACAAGAACCCTAAGCCTAAATGCACTTGATTCTGACCCAAAATGCAATCCTGACCCTAAGCCTAACCCTAAACCTAGATTCTACGAACACAAACCCTAATCGTAACCCTAACCCTAACGAATTCTAACCATAACTCTGACCTTAAATGTGCTCGATTCTAACCCTAACACTAACTCGTCAATTTCAACACTAACCCTAAGCCTAAATGCACACCATTGTGACCCAAAATGCAATCCTGACCCTAAGCCTAACTCTAAACCACGATTCTACGAACACTAACCCTAACTCTAACCCTAACGAAGTCTAACCATAACTCGAACCCGATTTGTGCTCGATTCTAACCCTAACACTAATTCGTCAATATCAACACTAATCCTAAGCCTAAAGGCACTCAATTCTGAACGAAAATACAATCGTGGCACTAAGCCTGCTCCTAATCCTCGATTTTACGAAAGCAAACCTTAACTCTAACCACAGCGAATTCTAACCATAACTGAAACCCTAAATGTGATCCATTCTAACCCTAACACTAACTCGTCAATTTCAAAACTATCCCTTAGCCTAAATGCACACCATTGTGACCCAAAATGCAATCCTGACCCTAAGCCTAACTCTAAACCTCGATTCTATGAACACTAACCCTAACTCTAACCCTAACGAATTCTAACCATAACTCTAACCCTAAATGTGCTCGATTCTAAACTTAACACTAAGTCGTCAATATCTACACTAATCCTAAGCCTAAATGCACTCGATGCTGACCCAAAATGCAATCCTGGCACTCAGCCAAACACTAAACCTCGATTTTCTGAACACAAACGTTAAATCCAACCATAACGATTTCTAACCATAACTCTAACCCTAAATGTGCTCGATTCTAACCTTAACACTAAGTCGTCAATATCAACACGAATCCTAAGCCTAAATGCACTCGATTCTGAACCAAAATGTAATCCTGGCACTAAGCCTGCCCCTAAACCTCGATTTTATGAAAACAAACCTTAACTCTAACCACAGCGAATTCTACCCATAACTGCAACCCTAAATTTGATCCACTCTAACCCTAACACTAACTCGTCACTTTCAACACTGAACCTCAGCGTAAATGCACTTCATTCTGAGGCAAAACGCAATCCTGACCCTAAGCCAAACCCTAAACCTCGATTCTAGGAACATAAACCCTTATCCTAATCCTAACCCTACCGAATTCTAACCATAAATCTAACCCTAAATGTGCTCGATTCTAACCCTAACACTAATTTGTCAATTTCAACACTAACCCTAAGCCTAAATGCACTTGATTCTGACCCAAAATGCAATCCTGACCCTAATCCTAACCCTAAACCTTGATTCTACGAACACAAACCCTAATCGTAACCCTAACCCTAACGAATTCTAACCATAACTCTAACCCTAAATGTGCTCGATTCTAACCCTAACACTAATTCGTCAATTTCAACAAGAACCCTAAGCCTAAATGCACTTGATTCTGACCCAAAATGCAATCCTGATCCTAAGCCTAACCGTAAACCTCGATTCTACGAACACAAACCCTAATCGTAACCCTAACCCTAACGAATTCTAACCATAACTCTGACCTTAAATGTGCTCGATTCTAACCCTAACACTAACTCGTCAATTTCAACACTAACCCTAAGCCTAAATGCACACCATTGTGACCCAAAATGCAATCCTGACCCTAAGCCTAACTCTAAACCACGATTCTACGAACACTAACCCTAACTCTAACCCTAACGAAGTCTAACCATAACTCTAACCCGATTTGTGCTCGATTCTAACCCTAACACTAATTCCTCAATATCAACACTAATCCTAAGCCTAAAGGCACTCAATTCTGAACGAAAATACAATCGTGGCACTAAGCCTGCTTCTAATCCTCGATTTTACGAAAGCAAACCTTAACTCTAACCACAGCGAATTCTACCCATAACTGCAACCCTAAATGTGATCCATTCTAACCCTAACACTAACTCATCAATTTCAACACTGAACCTCAGCCTAAATGCACTTCATTCTGACGCAAAACGCAATCCTGACCCTAAGCCAAACCCTAAACCTCGATTCTATGAACATAAACCCTAATCCTAACCCTAACCCTAACGAAT
Organism: Notamacropus eugenii; assembly: GCF_028372415.1. Taxonomy (NCBI): domain Eukaryota; kingdom Metazoa; phylum Chordata; class Mammalia; order Diprotodontia; family Macropodidae; genus Notamacropus; species Notamacropus eugenii. The sequence goes on along the minus strand of NC_092877.1, from coordinate 167,621,945 downwards.
TCTAACCATAACTCTAACCCTAAATGTGCTCGATTCTAACCCTAACACTAATTCATCAATTTCAACACTAACCCTAAGCCTAAATGCACTTGATTCTGACCCAAAATGCAATCCTGACCCTAATCCTAACCCTAAACCTTGATTCTACGAACACAAACCCTAATCGTAACCCTAACCCTAACGAATTCTAACCATAACTCTAACCCTAAATGTGCTCTATTCTAACCCTAACACTAATTCGTCAATTTCAACAAGAACCCTAAGCCTAAATGCACTTGATTCTGACCCAAAATGCAATCCTGACCCTAAGCCTAACCCTAAACCTAGATTCTACGAACACAAACCCTAATCGTAACCCTAACCCTAACGAATTCTAACCATAACTCTGACCTTAAATGTGCTCGATTCTAACCCTAACACTAACTCGTCAATTTCAACACTAACCCTAAGCCTAAATGCACACCATTGTGACCCAAAATGCAATCCTGACCCTAAGCCTAACTCTAAACCACGATTCTACGAACACTAACCCTAACTCTAACCCTAACGAAGTCTAACCATAACTCTAACCCGATTTGTGCTCGATTCTAACCCTAACACTAATTCGTCAATATCAACACTAATCCTAAGCCTAAAGGCACTCAATTCTGAACGAAAATACAATCGTGGCACTAAGCCTGCTCCTAATCCTCGATTTTACGAAAGCAAACCTAAACTCTAACCACAGCGAATTTTAACCATAACTGAAACCCTAAATGTGATCCATTCTAACCCTAACACTAACTCGTCAATTTCAACACTATCCCTTAGCCTAAATGCACACCATTCTGACCCAAAATGCAATCCTGACCCTAAGCCTAACTCTAAACCTCGATTCTATGAACACTAACCCTAACTCTAACCCTAACGAATTCTAACCATAACTCTAACCCTAAATGTGCTCGATTCTAAATTAACACTAAGTCGTCAATATCAACACTAATCCTAAGCCTAAATGCACTCGATGCTGACCCAAAATGCAATCCTGGCACTCAGCCAAACACTAAACCTCGATTTTCTGAACACAAACGTTAAATCCAACCATAACGATTTCTAACCATAACTCTAACCCTAAATGTGCTCGATTCTAACCCTAACACTAAGTCGTCAATATCAACACGAATCCTAAGCCTAAATGATCTCGATTCTGAACCAAAATGTAATCCTGGCATTAAGCCTGCCCCTAAACTTCGATTTTATGAAAACAAACCTTAACTCTAACCACAGCGAATTCTACCCATAACTGCAACCCTAAATGTGATCCATTCTAACCCTAACACTAACTCGTCACTTTCAACACTGAACCTCAGCGTAAATGCACTTCATTCTGAGGCAAAACGCAATCCTGACCCTAAGCCAAACCCTAAACCTCGATTCTAGGAACATAAACCCTAATCCTAATCCTAACCCTACCGAATTCTAACCATAAATCTAACCCTAAATGTGCTCGATTCTAACCCTAACACTAATTTGTCAATTTCAACACTAACCCTAAGCCTAAATGCACTTGATTCTGACCCAAAATGCAATCCTGACCCTAATCTTAACCCTAAACCTCGATTCTACGAACACAAACCCTAATCCTAACCCTAACCCTAACGAATTCTAACCATAACTCTAACCCTAAATGTGCTCGATTCTAACCCTAACACTAATTCGTCAATTTCAACAAGAACCCTAAGCCTAAATGCACTTGATTCTGACCCAAAACGCAATCCTGACCCTAAGCCAAACCCTAAACCTCGATTCTATGAACATGAACCCTAATCCTAACCCTAACCCTAACGAATTCTAACCATAACTCTAACCCTAAATGTGCTCGATTCTAACCCTAACACTAACTCGTCAATTTCAACACTAACCCTAAGCCTAAATGCACTTGATTCTGACCCAAAATGCAATCCTGACCCTAAGCCTAACTCTAAACCACGATTCTACGAACACTAACCCTAACTCTAACCCTAACGAAGTCTAACCATAACTCTAACCCGATTTGTGCTCGATTCTAACCCTAACACTAATTCGTCAATATCAACACTAATCCTAAGCCTAAAGGCACTCAATTCTGAACGAAAATACAATCGTGGCACTAAGCCTGCTCCTAATCCTCGATTTTACGAAAGCAAACCTTAACTCTAACCACAGCGAATTCTACCCATAACTGCAACCCTAAATGTGATCCATTCTAACCCTAACACTAACTCGTCAATTTCAAAACTGAACCTCAGCCTAAATGCACTTCATTCTGACGCAAAACGCAATCCTGACCCTAAGCCAAACCCTAAACCTCGATTCTATGAACATAAACCCTAATCCTAACCCTAACCCTAACGAATTCTAACCATAACTCTAACCCTAAATGTGCTCGATTCTAACCCTAACACTAATTTGTCAATTTCAACACTAACCCTAAGCCTAAATGCACTTGATTCTGACCCAAAATGCAATCCTGACCCTAATCCTAACCCTAAACCTTGATTCTACGAACACAAACCCTAATCGTAACCCTAACCCTAACGAATTCTAACCATAACTCTAACCCTAAATGTGCTCGATTCTAACCCTAACACTAATTCGTCAATTTCAACAAGAACCCTAAGCCTAAATGCACTTGATTCTGACCCAAAATGCAATCCTGACCCTAAGCCTAACCCTAAACCTAGATTCTACGAACACAAACCCTAATCGTAACCCTAACCCTAACGAATTCTAACCATAACTCTGACCTTAAATGTGCTCGATTCTAACCCTAACACTAACTCGTCAATTTCAACACTAACCCTAAGCCTAAATGCACACCATTGTGACCCAAAATGCAATCCTGACCCTAAGCCTAACTCTAAACCACGATTCTACGAACACTAACCCTAACTCTAACCCTAACGAAGTCTAACCATAACTCTAACCCGATTTGTGCTCGATTCTAACCCTAACACTAATTCGTCAATATCAACACAAATCCTAAGCCTAAAGGCACTCAATTCTGAACGAAAATACAATCGTGGCACTAAGCCTGCTCCTAATCCTCGATTTTACGAAAGCAAACCTTAACTCTAACCACAGCGAATTCTACCCATAACTGCAACCCTAAATGTGATCCATTCTAACCCTAACACTAACTCGTCAATTTCAACACTATCCCTTAGCCTAAATGCACACCATTCTGACCCAAAATGCAATCCTGACCCTAAGCCTAACTCTAAACCTCGATTCTATGAACACTAACCCTAACTCTAACCCTAACGAATTCTAACCATAACTCTAACCCTAAATGTGCTCGATTCTAAACTTAACACTAAGTCGTCAATATCAACACTAATCCTAAGCCTAAATGCACTCGATGCTGACCCAAAATGCAATCCTGGCACTCAGCCAAACACTAAACCTCGATTTTCTGAACACAAACGTTAAATCCAACCATAACGATTTCTAACCATAACTCTAACCCTAAATGTGCTCGATTCTAACCCTAACACTAAGTCGTCAATATCAACACGAATCCTAAGCCTAAATGCACTCGATTCTGAACCAAAATGTAATCCTGGCACTAAGCCTGCCCCTAAACCTCGATTTTATGAAAACAAACCTTAACTCTAGCCACAGCGAATTCTACCCATAACTGCAACCCTAAATGTGATCCATTCTAACCCTAACACTAACTCGTCACTTTCAACACTGAACCTCAGCGTAAATGCACTTCATTCTGAGGCAAAACGCAATCCTGACCCTAAGCCAAACCCTAAACCTCGATTCTAGGAACATAAACCCTAATCCTAATCCTAACCCTACCGAATTCTAACCATAAATCTAACCCTAAATGTGCTCGACTCTAACCCTAACACTAATTTGTCAATTTCAACACTAACCCTAAGCCTAAATGCACTTGATTCTGACCCAAAATGCAATCCTAACCCTAATCTTAACCCTAAACCTCGATTCTACGAACACAAACCCTAATCCTAACCCTAACCCTAACGAATTCTAACCATAACTCTAACCCTAAATGTGCTCGATTCTAACCCTAACACTAATTCGTCAATTTCAACACTAACCCTAAGCCTAAATGCACTTGATTCTGACCCAAAATGCAATCCTGACCCTAATCCTAACCCTAAACCTTGATTCTACGAACACAAACCCTAATCGTAACCCTAACCCTAACGAATTCTAACCATAACTCTAACCCTAAATGTGCTCGATTCTAACCCTAACACTAATTCGTCAATTTCAACAAGAACCCTAAGCCAAAATGCACTTGATTCTGACCCAAAATGCAATCCTGACCATAAGCCTAACCCTAAATCTAGATTCTACGAACACAAACCCTAATCGTAACCCTAACCCTAACGAATTCTAACCATAACTCTGACCTTAAATGTGCTCGATTCTAACCCTAACACTAACTCGTCAATTTCAACACTAACCCTAAGCCTAAATGCACACCATTGTGACCCAAAATGCAATCCTGACCCTAAGCCTAACTCTAAACCACGATTCTACGAACACTAACCCTAACTCTAACCCTAACGAAGTCTAACCATAACTCTAACCCGATTTGTGCTCTATTCTAACCCTAACACTAATTCGTCAATATCAACACTAATCCTAAGCCTAAAGGCACTCAATTCTGAACGAAAATACAATCGTGGCACTAAGCCTGCTCCTAATCCTCGATTTTACGAAAGCAAACCTTAACTCTAACCACAGCGAATTCTACCCATAACTGCAACCCTAAATGTGATCCATTCTAACCCTAACACTAACTCGTCAATTTCAACACTGAACCTCAGCCTAAATGCACTTCATTCTGACGCAAAACGCAATCCTGACCCTAAGCCAAACCCTAAACCTCGATTCTATGAACATAAACCCTAATCCTAACCCTAACCCTAACGAATTCTAACCATAATTCTAACCCTAAATGTGCTCGATTCTAACCCTAACACTAATTTGTCAATTTCAACACTAACCCTAAGCTTAAATGCACTTGATTCTGACCCAAAATGCAATCCTGACCCTAATCCTAACCCTAAACCTTGATTCTACGAACACAAACCCTAATCGTAACCCTAACCCTAACGAATTCTAACCATAACTCTAACCCTAAATGTGCTCGATTCTAACCCTAACACTAATTCGTCAATTTCAACAAGAACCCTAAGCCTAAATGCACTTGATTCTGACCCAAAATGCAATCCTGACCCTAAGCCTAACCCTAAACCTAGATTCTACGAACACAAACCCTAATCGTAACCCTAACCCTAACGAATTCTAACCATAACTCTGACCTTAAATGTGCTCGATTCTAACCCTAACACTAACTCGTCAATTTCAACACTAACCCTAAGCCTAAATGCACACCATTGTGACCCAAAATGCAATCCTGACCCTAAGCCTAACTCTAAACCACGATTCTACGAACACTAACCCTAACTCTAACCCTAACGAAGTCTAACCATAACTCTAACCCGATTTGTGCTCGATTCTAACCCTAACACTAATTCGTCAATATCAACACGAATCCTAAGCCTAAAGGCACTCAATTCTGAACGAAAATACAATCGTGGCACTAAGCCTGCTCCTAATCCTCGATTTTACGAAAGCAAACCTTAACTCTAACCACAGCGAATTCTAACCATAACTGAAACCCTAAATGTGATCCATTCTAACCCTAACACTAACTCGTCAATTTCAACACTATCCCTTAGCCTAAATGCACACCATTGTGACCCAAAATGCAATCCTGACCCTAAGCCTAACTCTAAACCTCGATTCTATGAACACTAACCCTAACTCTAACCATAACGAATTCTAACCATAACTCTAACCCTAAATGTGCTCGATTCTAAACTTAACACTAAGTCGTCAATATCAACACTAATCCTAAGCCTAAATGCACTCGATGCTGACCCAAAATGCAATCCTGGCACTCAGCCAAACACTAAACCTCGATTTTCTGAACACAAACGTTAAATCCAACCATAACGATTTCTAACCATAACTCTAACCCTAAATGTGCTCGATTCTAACCCTAACACTAAGTCGTCAATATCAACACGAATCCTAAGCCTAAATGCACTCGATTCTGAACCAAAATGTAATCCTGGCACTAAGCCTGCCCCTAAACCTCGATTTTATGAAAACAAACCTTAACTCTAACCACAGCGAATTCTACCCATAACTGCAACCCTAAATGTGATCCATTCTAACCCTAACACTAACTCGTCACTTTCAACACTGAACCTCAGCGTAAATGCACTTCATTCTGAGGCAAAACGCAATCCTGACCCTAAGCCAAACCCTAAACCTCGATTCTAGGAACATAAACCCTAATCCTAATCCTAACCCTACCGAATTCTAACCATAAATCTATCCCTAAATGTGCTCGATTCTAACCCTAACACTAATTTGTCAATTTCAACACTAACCCTAAGCCTAAATGCACTTGATTCTGACCCAAAATGCAATCCTGACCCTAATCTTAACCCTAAACCTCGATTCTACGAACACAAACCCTAATCCTAACCCTAACCCTAACGAATTCTAACCATAACTCTAACCCTAAATGTGCTCGATTCTAACCCTAACACTAATTTGTCAATTTCAACACTAACCCTAAGCCTAAATGCACTTGATTCTGACCCAAAATGCAATCCTGACCCTAATCCTAACCCTAAACCTTGATTCTACGAACACAAACCCTAATCGTAACCCTAACCCTAACGAATTCTAACCATAACTCTAACCCTAAATGTGCTCGATTCTAACCCTAACACTAATTCGTCAATTTCAACAAGAACCCTAAGCCTAAATGCACTTGATTCTGACCCAAAATGCAATCCTGACCCTAAGCCTAACCCTAAACCTAGATTCTACGAACACAAACCCTAATCTTAACCCTAACCCTAACGAATTCTAACCATAACTCTGACCTTAAATGTGCTCGATTCTAACCCTAACACTAACTCGTCAATTTCAACACTAACCCTAAGCCTAAATGCACACCATTGTGACCCAAAATGCAATCCTGACCCTAAGCCTAACTCTAAACCACGATTCTACGAACACTAACCCTAACTGTAACCCTAACGAAGTCTAACCATAACTCTAACCCGATTTGTGCTCGATTCTAACCCTAACACTAATTCGTCAATATCAACACTAATCCTAAGCCTAAAGGCACTCAATTCTGAACGAAAATACAATCGTGGCACTAAGCCTGCTCCTAATCCTCGATTTTACGAAAGCAAACCTTAACTCTAACCACAGCGAATTCTACCCATAACTGCAACCCTAAATGTGATCCATTCTAACCCTAACACTAACTCGTCAATTTCAACACTGAACCTCAGCCTCAATGCACTTCATTCTGACGCAAAACGCAATCCTGACCCTAAGCCAAACCCTAAACCTCGATTCTATGAACATAAACCCTAATCCTAACCCTAACCCTAACGAATTCTAACCATAACTCTAACCCTAAATGTGCTCGATTCTAACCCTAACACTAATTCGTCAATTTCAACACTAACCCTAAGCCTAAATGCACTTGATTCTGACCCAAAATGCAATCCTGACCCTAATCCTAACCCTAAACCTTGATTCTACGAACACAAACCCTAATCGTAACCCTAACCCTAACGAATTCTAACCATAACTCTAACCCTAAATGTGCTCGATTCTAACCCTAACACTAATTCGTCAATTTCAACAAGAACCCTAAACCTAAATGCACTTGATTCTGACCCAAAATGCAATCCTGACCCTAAGCCTAACCCTAAACCTAGATTCTACGAACACAAACCCTAATCGTAACCCTAACCCTAACGAATTCTAACCATAACTCTGACCTTAAATGTGCTCGATTCTAACCCTAACACTAACTCGTCAATTTCAACACTAACCCTAAGCCTAAATGCACACCATTGTGACCCAAAATGCAATCCTGACCCTAAGCCTAACTCTAAACCACGATTCCACGAGCACTAACCCTAACTCTAACCCTAACGAAGTCTAACCATAACTCTAACCCGATTTGTGCTCGATTCTAACCCTAACACTAATTCGTCAATATCAACACTAATCCTAAGCCTAAAGGCACTCAATTCTGAACGAAAATACAATCGTGGCACTAAGCCTGCTCCTAATCCTCGATTTTACGAAAGCAAACCTTAACTCTAACCACAGCGAATTCTAACCATAACTGAAACCCTAAATGTGATCCATTCTAACCCTAACACTAACTCGTCAATTTCAACACTATCCCTTAGCCTAAATGCACACCATTCTGACCCAAAATGCAATCCTGACCCTAAGCCTAACTCTAAACCTCGATTCTATGAACACTAACCCTAACTCTAACCCTAACGAATTCTAACCATAACTCTAACCCTAAATGTGCTCGATTCTAAACTTAACACTAAGTCGTCAATATCAACACTAATCCTAAGCCTAAATGCACTCGATGCTGACCCAAAATGCAATCCTGGCACTCAGCCAAACACTAAACCTCGATTTTCTGAACACAAACGTTAAATCCAACCATAACGATTTCTAACCATAACTCTAACCCTAAATGTGCTCGATTCTAACCCTAACACTAAGTCGTCAATATCAACACGAATCCTAAGCCTAAATGCACTCGATTCTGAACCAAAATGTAATCCTGGCACTAAGCCTGCCCCTAAACCTCGATTTTATGAAAACAAACCTTAACTCTAACCACAGCGAATTCTACCCATAACTGCAACCCTAAATGTGACCCATTCTAACCCTAACACTAACTCGTCACTTTCAACACTGAACCTCAGCGTAAATGCACTTCATTCTGAGGCAAAACGCAATCCTGACCCTAAGCCAAACCCTAAACCTCGATTCTAGGAACATAAACCCTAATCCTAATCCTAACCCTACCGAATTCTAACCATAAATCTAACCCTAAATGTGCTCGATTCTAACCCTAACACTAATTTGTCAATTTCAACACTAACCCTAAGCCTAAATGCACTTGATTCTGACCCAAAATGCAATCCTGACCCTAATCTTAACCCTAAACCTCGATTCTACGAACACAAACCCTAATCCTAACCCTAACCCTAACGAATTCTAACCATAACTCTAACCCTAAATGTGCTCGATTCTAACCCTAACACTAATTCGTCAATTTCAACACTAACCCTAAGCCTAAATGCACACCATTGTGACCCAAAATGCAATCCTGACCCTAAGCCTAACTCTAAACCACGATTCTATGAACACTAACCCTAACTCTTACCCTAACGAAGTCTAACCATAACTCTAACCCGATTTGTGCTCGATTCTAACCCTAACACTAATTCGTCAATATCAACACTAATCCTAAGCCTAAAGGCACTCAATTCTGAACGAAAATACAATCGTGGCACTAAGACTGCTCCTAATCCTCGATTTTACGAAAGCAAACCTTAACTCTAACCACAGCGAATTCTAACCATAACTGAAACCCTAAATGTGATCCATTCTAACCCTAACACTAACTCGTCAATTTCAACACTATCCCTTAGCCTAAATGCACACCATTGTGACCCAAAATGCAATCCTGACCCTAAGCCTAACTCTAAACCTCGATTCTATGAACACTAACCCTAACTCTAACCCTAACGAATTCTAACCATAACTCTAACCCTAAATGTGCTCGATTCTAAACTTAACACTAAGTCGTCAATATCAACACTAATCCTAAGCCTAAATGCACTCGATGCTGACCCAAAATGCAATCCTGGCACTCAGCCAAACACTAAACCTCGATTTTCTGAACACAAACGTTAAATCCAACCATAACGATTTCTAACCATAACTCTAACCCTAAATGTGCTCGATTCTAACCCTAACACTAAGCCGTCAATATCAACACGAATCCTAAGCCTAAATGCACTCGATTCTGAACCAAAATGTAATCCTGGCACTAAGCCTGCCCCTAAACCTCGATTTTATGAAAACAAACCTTAACTCTAACCACAGCGAATTCTACCCATAACTGCAACCCTAAATGTGATCCATTCTAACCCTAACACTAACTCGTCACTTTCAACACTGAACCTCAGCGTAAATGCACTTCATTCTGAGGCAAAACGCAATCCTGACCCTAAGCCAAACCCTAAACCTCGATTCTAGGAACATAAACCCCAATCCTAATCCTAACCCTACCGAATTCTAACCATAAATCTAACCCTAAATGTGCTCGATTCTAACCCTAACACTAATTTGTCAATTTCAACACTAACCCTAAGCCTAAATGCACTTGATTCTGACGCAAAATGCAATCCTGACCCTAATCTTAACCCTAAACCTCGATTCTACGAACACAAACCCTAATCCTAACCCTAAACCTAACGAATTCTAACCATAACTCTAACCCTAAATGTGCTCGATTCTAACCCTAACACTAATTCATCAATTTCAACACTAACCCTAAGCCTAAATGCACTTGATTCTGACCCAAAATGCAATCCTGACCCTAATCCTAACCCTAAACCTTGATTCTACGAACACAAACCCTAATCGTAACCCTAACCCTAACGAATTCTAACCATAACTCTAACCCTAAATGTGCTCGATTCTAACCCTAACACTAATTCGTCAATTTCAACAAGAACCCTAAGCCTAAATGCACTTGATTCTGACCCAAAATGCAATCCTGACCCTAAGCCTAACCCTAAATCTAGATTCTACGAACACAAACCCTAATCGTAACCCTAACCCTAACGAATTCTAACCATAACTCTGACCTTAAATGTGCTCGATTCTAACCCTAACACTAACTCGTCAATTTCAACACTAACCCTAAGCCTAAATGCACACCATTGTGACCCAAAATGCAATCCTGACCCTAAGCCTAACTCTAAACCACGATTCTACGAACACTAACCCTAACTCTAACCCTAACGAAGTCTAACCATAACTCTAACCCGATTTGTGCTCGATTCTAACCCTAACACTAATTCGTCAATATCAACACTAATCCTAAGCCTAAAGGCACTCAATTCTGAACGAAAATACAATCGTGGCACTAAGCCTGCTCCTAATCCTCGATTTTACGAAAGCAAACCTTAACTCTAACCACAGCGAATTCTACCCATAACTGCAACCCTAAATGTGATCCATTCTAACCCTAACACTAACTCGTCAATTTCAACACTGAACCTCAGCCTAAATGCACTTCATTCTGACGCAAAACGCAATCCTGACCCTAAGCCAAACCCTAAACCTCGATTCTATGAACATAAACCCTAATCCTAACCCTAACCCTAACGAATTCTAACCATAATTCTAACCCTAAATGTGCTCGATTCTAACCCTAACACTAATTCGTCAATATCAACACTAATCCTAAGCCTAAAGGCACTCAATTCTGAACGAAAATACAATCGTGGCACTAAGCCTGCTCCTAATCCTCGATTTTACGAAAGCAAACCTTAACTCTAACCACAGCGAATTCTAACCATAACTGAAACCCTAAATGTGATCCATTCTAACCCTAACACTAACTCGTCAATTTCAAAACTATCCCTTAGCCTAAATGCACACCATTCTGACCCAAAATGCAATCCTGACCCTAAGCCTAACTCTAAACCTCGATTCTATGAACACTAACCCTAACTCTAACCCTAACGAATTCTAACCATAACTCTAACCCTAAATGTGCTCGATTCTAAACTTAACACTAAGTCGTCAATATCAACACTAATCCTAAGCCTAAATGCACTCGATGCTGACCCAAAATGCAATCCTGGCACTCAGCCAAACACTAAACCTCGATTTTCTGAACACAAACGTTAAATCCAACCATAACGATTTCTAACCATAACTCTAACCCTAAATATGCTCGATTCTAACCCTAACACTAAGTCGTCAATATCAACACGAATCCTAAGCCTAAATGATCTCGATTCTGAACCAAAATGTAATCCTGGCATTAAGCCTGCCCCTAAACCTCGATTTTATGAAAACAAACCTTAACTCTAACCACAGCGAATTCTACCCATAACTGCAACCCTAAATGTGATCCATTCTAACCCTAACACTAACTCGTCAATTTCAACACTGAACCTCAGCGTAAATGCACTTCATTCTGAGGCAAAACGCAATCCTGACCCTAAGCCAAACCCTAAACCTCGATTCTAGGAACATAAACCCTAATCCTAATCCTAACCCTACCGAATTCTAACCATAAATCTAACCCTAAATGTGCTCGATTCTAACCCTAACACTAATTTGTCAATTTCAACACTAACCCTAAGCCTAAATGCACTTGATTCTGACCCAAAATGCAATCCTGACCCTAATCTTAACCCTAAACCTCGATTCTACGAACACAAACCCTAATCCTAACCCTAACCCTAACGAATTCTAACCATAACTCTAACCCTAAATGTGCTCGATTCTAACCCTAACACTAATTTGTCAATTTCAACACTAACCCTAAGCCTAAATGCACTTGATTCTGACCCAAAATGCAATCCTGACCCTAATCCTAACCCTAAACCTTGATTCTACGAACACAAACCCTAATCGTAACCCTAACCCTAACGAATTCTAACCATAACTCTAACCCTAAATGTGCTCGATTCTAACCCTAACACTAATTCGTCAATTTCAACAAGAACCCTAAGCCTAAATGCACTTGATTCTGACCCAAAATGCAATCCTGACCCTAAGCCTAACCCTAAACCTAGATTCTACGAACACAAACCCTAATCGTAACCCTAACCCTAACGAATTCTAACCATAACTCTGACCTTAAATGTGCTCGATTCTAACCCTAACACTAACTCGTCAATTTCAACACTAACCCTAAGCCTAAATGCACACCATTGTGACCCAAAATGCAATCCTGACCCTAAGCCTAACTCTAAACCACGATTCTACGAACACTAACCCTAACTCTAACCCTAACGAAGTCTAACCATAACTCTAACCCGATTTGTGCTCGATTCTAACCCTAACACTAATTCGTCAATATCAACACTAATCCTAAGCCTAAAGGCACTCAATTCTGAACGAAAATACAATCGTGGCACTAAGCCTGCTCCTAATCCTCGATTTTACGAAAGCAAACCTTAACTCTAACCACAGCGAATTCTACCCATAACTGCAACCCTAAATGTGATCCATTCTAACCCTAACACTAACTCGTCAATGTCAACACTGAACCTCAGCCTCAATGCACTTCATTCTGACGCAAAACGCAATCCTGACCCTAAGCCAAACCCTAAACCTCGATTCTATGAACATAAACCCTAATCCTAACCCTAACCCTAACGAATTCTAACCATAACTCTAACCCTAAATGTGCTCGATTCTAACCCTAACACTAATTCGTCAATTTCAACACTAACCCTAAGCCTAAATGCACTTGATTCTGACCCAAAATGCAATCCTGACCCTAATCCTAACCCTAAACCTTGATTCTACGAACACAAACCCTAATCGTAACCCTAACCCTAACGAATTCTAACCATAACTCTAACCCTAAATGTGCTCGATTCTAACCCTAACACTAATTCGTCAATTTCAACAAGAACCCTAAGCCTAAATGCACTTGATTCTGACCCAAAATGCAATCCTGACCCTAAGCCTAACCCTAAACCTAGATTCTACGAACACAAACCCTAATCGTAACCCTAACCCTAACGAATTCTAACCATAACTCTGACCTTAAATGTGCTCGATTCTAACCCTAACACTAACTCGTCAATTTCAACACTAACCCTAAGCCTAAATGCACACCATTGTGACCCAAAATGCAATCCTGACCCTAAGCCTAACTCTAAACCACGATTCTACGAACACTAACCCTAACTCTAACCCTAACGAAGTCTAACCATAACTCTAACCCGATTTGTGCTCGATTCTAACCCTAACACTAATTCGTCAATATCAACACTAATCCTAAGCCTAAAGGCACTCAATTCTGAACGAAAATACAATCGTGGCACTAAGCCTGCTCCTAATCCTCGATTTTACGAAAGCAAACCTTAACTCTAACCACAGCGAATTCTACCCATAACTGCAACCCTAAATGTGATCCATTCTAACCCTAACACTAACTCGTCAATTTCAACACTGAACCTCAGCCTAAATGCACTTCATTCTGACGCAAAACGCAATCCTGACCCTAAGCCAAACCCTAAACCTCGATTCTATGAACATAAACCCTAATCCTAACCCTAACCCTAACGAATTCTAACCATAACTCTAACCCTAAATGTGCTCGATTCTAACCCTAACACTAATTCGTCAATTTCAACACTAACCCTAAGCCTAAATGCACTTGATTCTGACCCAAAATGCAATCCTGACCCTAATCTTAACCCTAAACCTCGATTCTACGAACACAAACCCTAATCCTAACCCTAACCCTAACGAATTCTAACCATAACTCTAACCCTAAATGTGCTCGATTCTAACCCTAACACTAATTCGTCAATTTCAACAAGAACCCTAAGCCTAAATGCACTTGATTCTGACCCAAAATGCAATCCTGACCCTAAGCCTAACCCTAAACCTAGATTCTACGAACACAAACCCTAATCGTAACCCTAACCCTAACGAATTCTAACCATAACTCTGACCTTAAATGTGCTCGATTCTAACCCTAACACTAACTCGTCTATTTCAACACTAACCCTAAGCCTAAATGCACACCATTGTGACCCAAAATGCAATCCTGACCCTAAGCCTAACTCTAAACCACGATTCTACGAACACTAACCCTAACTCTAACCCTAACGAAGTCTAACCGTAACTCTAACCCGATTTGTGCTCGATTCTAACCCTAACACTAATTCGTCAATATCAACACTAATCCTAAGCCTAAAGGCACTCAATTCTGAACGAAAATACAATCGTGGCACTAAGCCTGCTCCTAATCCTCGATTTTACGAAAGCAAACCTTAACTCTAACCACAGCGAATTCTACCCATAACTGCAACCCTAAATGTGATCCATTCTAACCCTAACACTAACTCGTCAATTTCAACACTGAACCTCAGCCTAAATGCACTTCATTCTGACGCAAAACGCAATCCTGACCCTAAGCCAAACCCTAAACCTCGATTCTATGAACATAAACCCTAATCCTAACCCTAACCCTAACGAATTCTAACCATAACTCTAACCCTAAATGTGCTCGATTCTAACCCTAACACTAATTTGTCAATTTCAACACTAACCCTAAGCCTAAATGCACTTGATTCTGACCCAAAATGCAATCCTGACCCTAATCCTAACCCTAAACCTTGATTCTACGAACACAAACCCTAATCGTAACCCTAACCCTAACGAATTCTAACCATAACTCTAACCCTAAATGTGCTCGATTCTAACCCTAACACTAATTCGTCAATTTCAACACTAACCCTAAGCCTAAATGCACTTGATTCTGACCCAAAATGCAATCCTGACCCTAATCCTAACCCTAAACCTTGATTCTACGAACACAAACCCTAATCGTAACCCTAACCCTAACGAATTCTAACCATAACTCTAACCCTAAATGTGCTCGATTCTAACCCTAACACTAATTCGTCAATTTCAACAAGAACCCTAAGCCTAAATGCACTTGATTCTGACCCAAAATGCAATCCTGACCCTAATCCTAACCCTAAACCTTGATTCTACGAACACAAACCCTAATCGTAACCCTAACCCTAACGAATTCTAACCATAACTCTAACCCTAAATGTGCTCGATTCTAACCCTAACACTAATTCGTCAATTTCAACAAGAACCCTAAGCCTAAATGCACTTGATTCTGACCCAAAATGCAATCCTGACCCTAAGCCTAACCCTAAACCTAGATTCTACGAACACAAACCCTAATCGTAACCCTAACCCTAACGAATTCTAACCATAACTCTGACCTTAAATGTGCTCGATTCTAACCCTAACACTAACTCGTCAATTTCAACACTAACCCTAAGCCTAAATGCACACCATTGTGACCCAAAATGCAATCCTGACCCTAAGCCTAACTCTAAACCACGATTCTACGAACACTAACCCTAACTCTAACCCTAACGAAGTCTAACCATAACTCTAACCCGATTTGTGCTCGATTCTAACCCTAACACTAATTCGTCAATATCAACACTAATCCTAAGCCTAAAGGCACTCAATTCTGAACGAAAATACAATCGTGGCACTAAGCCTGCTCCTAATCCTCGATTTTACGAAAGCAAACCTTAACTCTAACCACAGCGAATTCTACCCATAACTGCAACCCTAAATGTGATCCATTCTAACCCTAACACTAACTCGTCAATTTCAACAGTGAACCTCAGCCTCAATGCACTTCATTCTGACGCAAAACGCAATCCTGACCCTAAGCCAAACCCTAAACCTCGATTCTATGAACATAAACCCTAATCCTAACCCTAACCCTAACGAATTCTAACCATAACTCTAACCCTAAATGTGCTCGATTCTAACCCTAACACTAATTCGTCAATTTCAACACTAACCCTAAGCCTAAATGCACTTGATTCTGACCCAAAATGCAATCCTGACCCTAATCCTAACCCTAAACCTTGATTCTACGAACACAAACCCTAATCGTAACCCTAACCCTAACGAATTCTAACCATAACTCTAACCCTAAATGTGCTCGATTCTAACCCTAACACTAATTCGTCAATTTCAACAAGAACCCTAAGCCTAAATGCACTTGATTCTGACCCAAAATGCAATCCTGACCCTAAGCCTAACCCTAAACCTAGATTCTACGAACACAAACCCTAATCGTAACCCTAACCCTAACGAATTCTAACCATAACTCTGACCTTAAATGTGCTCGATTCTAACCCTAACACTAACTCGTCAATTTCAACACTAACCCTAAGCCTAAATGCACACCATTGTGACCCAAAATGCAATCCTGACCCTAAGCCTAACTCTAAACCACGATTCTACGAACACTAACCCTAACTCTAACCCTAACGAAGTCTAACCATAACTCTAACCCGATTTGTGCTCGATTCTAACCCTAACACTAATTCGTCAATATCAACACTAATCCTAAGCCTAAAGGCACTCAATTCTGAACGAAAATACAATCGTGGCACTAAGCCTGCTCCTAATCCTCGATTTTACGAAAGCAAACCTTAACTCTAACCACAGCGAATTCTACCCATAACTGCAACCCTAAATGTGATCCATTCTAACCCTAACACTAACTCGTCAATTTCAACACTGAACCTCAGCCTAAATGCACTTCATTCTGACGCAAAACGCAATCCTGACCCTAAGCCAAACCCTAAACCTCGATTCTATGAACATAAACCCTAATCCTAACCCTAACTCTAACGAATTCTAACCATAACTCTAACCCTAAATGTGCTCGATTCTAACCCTAACACTAATTCGTCAATTTCAACACTAACCCTAAGCCTAAATGCACTTGATTCTGACCCAAAATGCAATCCTGACCCTAATCTTAACCCTAAACCTCGATTCTACGAACACAAACCCTAATCCTAACCCTAACCCTAACGAATTCTAACCATAACTCTAACCCTAAATGTGCTCGATTCTAACCCTAACACTAATTCGTCAATTTCAACAAGAACCCTAAGCCTAAATGCACTTGATTCTGACCCAAAATGCAATCCTGACCCTAAGCCTAACCCTAAACCTAGATTCTACGAACACAAACCCTAATCGTAACCCTAACCCTAACGAATTCTAACCATAACTCTGACCTTAAATGTGCTCGATTCTAACCCTAACACTAACTCGTCAATTTCAACACTAACCCTAAGCCTAAATGCACACCATTGTGACCCAAAATGCAATCCTGACCCTAAGCCTAACTCTAAACCACGATTCTACGAACACTAACCCTAACTCTAACCCTAACGAAGTCTAACCATAACTCTAACCCGATTTGTGCTCGATTCTAACCCTAACACTAATTCGTCAATATCAACACTAATCCTAAGCCTAAAGGCACTCAATTCTGAAAGAAAATACAATCGTGGCACTAAGCCTGCTCCTAATCCTCGATTTTACGAAAGCAAACATTAACTCTAACCACAGCGAATTCTACCCATAACTGCAACCCTAAATGTGATCCATTCTAACCCTAACACTAACTCGTCAATTTCAACACTGAACCTCAGCCTAAATGCACTTCATTCTGACGCAAAACGCAATCCTGACCCTAAGCCAAACCCTAAACCTCGATTCTATGAACATAAACCCTAATCCTAACCCTAACCCTAACGAATTCTAACCATAACTCTAACCCTAAATGTGCTCGATTCTAACCCTAACACTAACTCGTCAATTTCAACACTAACCCTAAGCCTAAATGCACACCATTGTGACCCAAAATGCAATCCTGACCCTAAGCCTAACTCTAAACCACGATTCTACGAACACTAACCCTAACTCTAACCCTAACGAAGTCTAACCATAACTCTAACCCGATTTGTGCTCGATTCTAACCCTAACACTAATTCGTCAATATCAACACTAATCCTAAGCCTAAAGGCACTCAATTCTGAACGAAAATACAATCGTGGCACTAAGCCTGCTCCTAATCCTCGATTTTACGAAAGCAAACCTTAACTCTAACCACAGCGAATTCTACCCATAACTGCAACCCTAAATGTGATCCATTCTAACCCTAACACTAACTCGTCAATTTCAACACTGAACCTCAGCCTAAATGCACTTCATTCTGACGCAAAACGCAATCCTGACCCTAAGCCAAACCCTAAACCTCGATTCTATGAACATAAACCCTAATCCTAACCCTAACCCTAACGAATTCTAACCATAACTCTAACCCTAAATGTGCTCGATTCTAACCCTAACACTAATTTGTCAATTTCAACACTAACCCTAAGCCTAAATGCACTTGATTCTGACCCAAAATGCAATCCTGACCCTAATCCTAACCCTAAACCTTGATTCTACGAACACAAACCCTAATCGTAACCCTAACCCTAACGAATTCTAACCATAACTCTAACCCTAAATGTGCTCGATTCTAACCCTAACACTAATTCGTCAATTTCAACAAGAACCCTAAGCCTAAATGCACTTGATTCTGACCCAAAATGCAATCCTGACCCTAAGCCTAACCCTAAACCTAGATTCTACGAACACAAACCCTAATCGTAACCCTAACCCTAACGAATTCTAACCATAACTCTGACCTTAAATGTGCTCGATTCTAACCCTAACACTAACTCGTCAATTTCAACACTAACCCTAAGCCTAAATGCACACCATTGTGACCCAAAATGCAATCCTGACCCTAAGCCTAACTCTAAACCTCGATTCTAGGAACACTAAACCTAACTCTAACCCTAACGAATTCTAACCATAACTCTAACCCTAAATGTTCTCAATTCTAAACTTAACACTAAGTCGTCAATTTCAACACTAACCCTAAGCCTAAATGCACTTGATTCTGACCCAAAATGCAATCCTGACCCTAAGCCTAACTCTAAACCACGATTCTACGAACACTAACCCTAACTCTAACCCTAACGAAGTCTAACCATAACTCTAACCCGATTTGTGCTCGATTCTAACCCTAACACTAATTCGTCAATATCAACACTAATCCTAAGCCTAAAGGCACTCAATTCTGAACGAAAATACAATCGTGGCACTAAGCCTGCTCCTAATCCTCGATTTTACGAAAGCAAACCTTAACTCTAACCACAGCGAATTCTACCCATAACTGCAACCCTAAATGTGATCCATTCTAACCCTAACACTAACTCGTCAATTTCAACACTGAACCTCAGCCTCAATGCACTTCATTCTGACGCAAAACGCAATCCTGACCCTAAGCCAAACCCTAAACCTCGATTCTATGAACATAAACCCTAATCCTAACACTAACCCTAACGAATTCTAACCATAACTCTAACCCTAAATGTGCTCGATTCTAACCCTAACACTAATTTGTCAATTTCAACACTAACCCTAAGCCTAAATGCACTTGATTCTGACCCAAAATGCAATCCTGACCCTAATCCTAACCCTAAACCTTGATTCTACGAACACAAACCCTAATCGTAACCCTAACCCTAACGAATTCTAACCATAACTCTAACCCTAAATGTGCTCGATTCTAACCCTAACACTAATTCGTCAATTTCAACAAGAACCCTAAGCCTAAATGCACTTGATTCTGACCCAAAATGCAATCCTGACCCTAAGCCTAACCCTAAACCTAGATTCTACGAACACAAACCCTAATCGTAACCCTAACCCTAACGAATTCTAACCATAACTCTGACCTTAAATGTGCTCGATTCTAACCCTAACACTAACTCGTCAATTTCAACACTAACCCTAAGCCTAAATGCACACCATTGTGACCCAAAATGCAATCCTGACCCTAAGCCTAACTCTAAACCACGATTCTACGAACACTAACCCTAACTCTAACCCTAACGAAGTCTAACCATAACTCTAACCCGATTTGTGCTCGATTCTAACCCTAACACTAATTCGTCAATATCAACACTAATCCTAAGCCTAAAGGCACTCAATTCTGAACGAAAATACAATCGTGGCACTAAGCCTGCTCCTAATCCTCGATTTTACGAAAGCAAACCTTAACTCTAACCACAGCGAATTCTAACCATAACTGAAACCCTAAATGTGATCCATTCTAACCCTAACACTAACTCGTCAATTTCAACACTATCCCTTAGCCTAAATGCACACCATTGTGACCCAAAATGCAATCCTGACCCTAAGCCTAACTCTAAACCTCGATTCTATGAACACTAACCCTAACTCTAACCCTAACGAATTCTAACCATAACTCTAACCCTAAATGTGCTCGATTCTAAACTTAACACTAAGTCGTCAATATCAACACTAATCCTAAGCCTAAATGCACTCGATGCTGACCCAAAATGCAATCCTGGCACTCAGCCAAACACTAAACCTCGATTTTCTGAACACAAACGTTAAATCCAACCATAACGATTTCTAACCATAACTCTAACCCTAAATGTGCTCGATTCTAACCCTAACACTAAGTCGTCAATATCAACACGAATCCTAAGCCTAAATGCACTCGATTCTGAACCAAAATGTAATCCTGGCACTAAGCCTGCCCCTAAACCTCGATTTTATGAAAACAAACCTTAACTCTAACCACAGGGAATTCTACCCATAACTGCAACCCTAAATGTGATCCATTCTAACCCTAACACTAACTCGTCAATTTCAACACTGAACCTCAGCGTAAATGCACTTCATTCTGAGGCAAAACGCAATCCTGACCCTAAGCCAAACCCTAAACCTCGATTCTAGGAAAATAAACCCTAATCCTAATCCTAACCCTACCGAATTCTAACCATAAATCTAACCCTAAATGTGCTCGATTCTAACCCTAACACTAATTTGTCAATTTCAACACTAACCCTAAGCCTAAATGCACTTGATTCTGACCCAAAATGCAATCCTGACCCTAATCTTAACCCTAAACCTCGATTCTACGAACACAAACCCTAATCCTAACCCTAACCCTAACGAATTCTAACCATAACTCTAACCCTAAATGTGCTCGATTCTAACCCTAACACTAATTCGTCAATTTCAACAAGAACCCTAAGCCTAAATGCACTTGATTCTGACCCAAAACGCAATCCTGACCCTAAGCCAAACCCTAAACCTCGATTCTATGAACATAAACCCTAATCCTAACCCTAACCCTAACGAATTCTAACCATAACTCTAACCCTAAATGTGCTCGATTCTAACCCTAACACTAACTCGTCAATTTCAACACTAACCCTAAGCCTAAATGCACTTGATTCTGACCCAAAATGCAATCCTGACCCTAAGCCTAACTCTAAACCACGATTCTACGAACACTAACCCTAACTCTAACCCTAACGAAGTCTAACCATAACTCTAACCCGATTTGTGCTCGATTCTAACCCTAACACTAATTCGTCAATATCAACACTAATCCTAAGCCTAAAGGCACTCAATTCTGAACGAAAATACAATCGTGGCACTAAGCCTGCTCCTAATCCTCGATTTTACGAAAGCAAACCTTAACTCTAACCACAGCGAATTCTACCCATAACTGCAACCCTAAATGTGATCCATTCTAACCCTAACACTAACTCGTCAATTTCAACACTGAACCTCAGCCTAAATGCACTTCATTCTGACGCAAAACGCAATCCTGACCCTAAGCCAAACCCTAAACCTCGATTCTATGAACATAAACCCTAATCCTAACCCTAACCCTAACGAATTCTAACCATAACTCTAACCCTAAATGTGCTCGATTCTAAACCTAACACTAATTTGTCAATTTCAACACTAACCCTAAGCCTAAATGCACTTGATTCTGACCCAAAATGCAATCCTGACCCTAATCCTAACCCTAAACCTTGATTCTACGAACACAAACCCTAATCGTAACCCTAACCCTAACGAATTCTAACCATAACTCTAACCCTAAATGTGCTCCATTCTAACCCTAACACTAATTCGTCAATTTCAACAAGAACCCTAAGCCTAAATGCACTTGATTCTGACCCAAAATGCAATCCTGACCCTAAGCCTAACCCTAAACCTCGATTCTACGAACACAAACCCTAATCGTAACCCTAACCCTAACGAATTCTAACCATAACTCTGACCTTAAATGTGCTCGATTCTAACCCTAACACTAACTCGTCAATTTCAACACTAACCCTAAGCCTAAATGCACACCACTGTGACCCAAAATGCAATCCTGACCCTAAGCCTAACTCTAAACCACGATTCTATGAACACTAACCCTAACTGTAACCCTAACGAAGTCTAACCATAACTCTAACCCGATTTGTGCTCGATTCTAACCCTAACACTAATTCGTCAATATCAACACTAATCCTAAGCCTAAAGGAACTCAATTCTGAACGAAAATACAATCGTGGCACTAAGCCTGCTCCTAATCCTCGATTTTACGAAAGCAAACCTTAACTCTAACCACAGCGAATTCTAACCATAACTGAAACCCTAAATGTGATCCATTCTAACCCTAACACTAACTCGTCAATTTCAACACTATCCCTTAGCCTAAATGCACACCATTGTGACCCAAAATGCAATCCTGACCCTAAGCCTAACTCTAAACCTCGATTCTATGAACACTAACCCTAACTCTAACCCTAACGAATTCTAACCATAACTCTAACCCTAAATGTGCTCGATTCTAAACTTAACACTAAGTCGTCAATATCAACACTAATCCTAAGCCTAAATGCACTCGATGCTGACCCAAAATGCAATCCTGGCACTCAGCCAAACACTAAACCTCGATTTTCTGAACACAAACGTTAAATCCAACCATAACGATTTCTAACCATAACTCTAACCCTAAATGTGCTCGATTCTAACCCTAACACTAAGTCGTCAATATCAACACGAATCCTAAGCCTAAATGCACTCGATTCTGAACCAAAATGTAATCCTGGCACTAAGCCTGCCCCTAAACCTCGATTTTATGAAAACAAACCTTAACTCTAACCACAGGGAATTCTACCCATAACTGCAACCCTAAATGTGATCCATTCTAACCCTAACACTAACTCGTCAATTTCAACACTGAACCTCAGCGTAAATGCACTTCATTCTGAGGCAAAACGCAATCCTGACCCTAAGCCAAACCCTAAACCTCGATTCTAGGAACATAAACCCTAATCCTAATCCTAACCCTACCGAATTCTAACCATAAATCTAACCCTAAATGTGCTCGATTCTAACCCTAACACTAATTTGTCAATTTCAACACTAACCCTAAGCCTAAATGCACTTGATTCTGACCCAAAATGCAATCCTGACCCTAATCTTAACCCTAAACCTCGATTCTACGAACACAAACCCTAATCCTAACCCTAACCCTAACGAATTCTAACCATAACTCTAACCCTAAATGTGCTCGATTCTAACCCTAACACTAATTCGTCAATTTCAACAAGAACCCTAAGCCTAAATGCACTTGATTCTGACCCAAAACGCAATCCTGACCCTAAGCCAAACCCTAAACCTCGATTCTATGAACATAAACCCTAATCCTAACCCTAACCCTAACGAATTCTAACCATAACTCTAACCCTAAATGTGCTCGATTCTAACCCTAACACTAACTCGTCAATTTCAACACTAACCCTAAGCCTAAATGCACTTGATTCTGACCCAAAATGCAATCCTGACCCTAAGCCTAACTCTAAACCACGATTCTACGAACACTAACCCTAACTCTAACCCTAACGAAGTCTAACCATAACTCTAACCCGATTTGTGCTCGATTCTAACCCTAACACTAATTCGTCAATATCAACACTAATCCTAAGCCTAAAGGCACTCAATTCTGAACGAAAATACAATCGTGGCACTAAGCCTGCTCCTAATCCTCGATTTTACGAAAGCAAACCTTAACTCTAACCACAGCGAATTCTACCCATAACTGCAACCCTAAATGTGATCCATTCTAACCCTAACACTAACTCGTCAATTTCAACACTGAACCTCAGCCTAAATGCACTTCATTCTGACGCAAAACGCAATCCTGACCCTAAGCCAAACCCTAAACCTCGATTCTATGAACATAAACCCTAATCCTAACCCTAACCCTAACGAATTCTAACCATAACTCTAACCCTAAATGTGCTCGATTCTAAACGTAACACTAATTTGTCAATTTCAACACTAACCCTAAGCCTAAATGCACTTGATTCTGACCCAAAATGCAATCCTGACCCTAATCCTAACCCTAAACCTTGATTCTACGAACACAAACCCTAATCGTAACCCTAACCCTAACGAATTCTAACCATAACTCTAACCCTAAATGTGCTCGATTCTAACCCTAACACTAATTCGTCAATTTCAACAAGAACCCTAAGCCTAAATGCACTTGATTCTGACCCAAAATGCAATCCTGACCCTAAGCCTAACCCTAAACCTAGATTCTACGAACACAAACCCTAATCGTAACCCTAACCCTAACGAATTCTAACCATAACTCTGACCTTAAATGTGCTCGATTCTAACCCTAACACTAACTCGTCAATTTCAACACTAACCCTAAGCCTAAATGCACACCATTGTGACCCAAAATGCAATCCTGACCCTAAGCCTAACTCTAAACCACGATTCTATGAACACTAACCCTAACTCTAACCCTAACGAAGTCTAACCATAACTCTAACCCGATTTGTGCTCGATTCTAACCCTAACACTAATTCGTCAATATCAACACTAATCCTAAGCCTAAAGGAACTCAATTCTGAACGAAAATACAATCGTGGCACTAAGCCTGCTCCTAATCCTCGATTTTACGAAAGCAAACCTTAACTCTAACCACAGCGAATTCTAACCATAACTGAAACCCTAAATGTGATCCATTCTAACCCTAACACTAACTCGTCAATTTCAACACTATCCCTTAGCCTAAATGCACACCATTGTGACCCAAAATGCAATCCTGACCCTAAGCCTAACTCTAAACCTCGATTCTATGAACACTAACCCTAACTCTAACCCTAACGAATTCTAACCATAACTCTAACCCTAAATGTGCTCGATTCTAAACTTAACACTAAGTCGTCAATATCAACACTAATCCTAAGCCTAAATGCACTCGATGCTGACCCAAAATGCAATCCTGGCACTCAGCCAAACACTAAACCTCGATTTTCTGAACACAAACGTTAAATCCAACCATAACGATTTCTAACCATAACTCTAACCCTAAATGTGCTCGATTCTAACCCTAACACTAAGTCGTCAATATCAACACGAATCCTAAGCCTAAATGCACTCGATTCTGAACCAAAATGTAATCCTGGCACTAAGCCTGCCCCTAAACCTCGATTTTATGAAAACAAACCTTAACTCTAACCACAGGGAATTCTACCCATAACTGCAACCCTAAATGTGATCCATTCTAACCCTAACACTAACTCGTCAATTTCAACACTGAACCTCAGCGTAAATGCACTTCATTCTGAGGCAAAACGCAATCCTGACCCTAAGCCAAACCCTAAACCTCGATTCTAGGAACATAAACCCTAATCCTAATCCTAACCCTACCGAATTCTAACCATAAATCTAACCCTAAATGTGCTCGATTCTAACCCTAACACTAATTTGTCAATTTCAACACTAACCCTAAGCCTAAATGCACTTGATTCTGACCCAAAATGCAATCCTGACCCTAATCTTAACCCTAAACCTCGATTCTACGAACACAAACCCTAATCCTAACCCTAACCCTAACGAATTCTAACCATAACTCTAACCCTAAATGTGCTCGATTCTAACCCTAACACTAATTCGTCAATTTCAACAAGAACCCTAAGCCTAAATGCACTTGATTCTGACCCAAAACGCAATCCTGACCCTAAGCCAAACCCTAAACCTCGATTCTATGAACATAAACCCTAATCCTAACCCTAACCCTAACGAATTCTAACCATAGCTCTAACCCTAAATGTGCTCGATTCTAACCCTAACACTAACTCGTCAATTTCAACACTAACCCTAAGCCTAAATGCACTTGATTCTGACCCAAAATGCAATCCTGACCCTAAGCCTAACTCTAAACCACGATTCTACGAACACTAACCCTAACTCTAACCCTAACGAAGTCTAACCATAACTCTAACCCGATTTGTGCTCGATTCTAACCCTAACACTAATTCGTCAATATCAACACTAATCCTAAGCCTAAAGGCACTCAATTCTGAACGAAAATACAATCGTGGCACTAAGCCTGCTCCTAATCCTCGATTTTACGAAAGCAAACCTTAACTCTAACCACAGCGAATTCTACCCATAACTGCAACCCTAAATGTGATCCATTCTAACCCTAACACTAACTCGTCAATTTCAACACTGAACCTCAGCCTAAATGCACTTCATTCTGACGCAAAACGCAATCCTGACCCTAAGCCAAACCCTAAACCTCGATTCTATGAACATAAACCCTAATCCTAACCCTAACCCTAACGAATTCTAACCATAACTCTAACCCTAAATGTGCTCGATTCTAAACCTAACACTAATTTGTCAATTTCAACACTAACCCTAAGCCTAAATGCACTTGATTCTGACCCAAAATGCAATCCTGACCCTAATCCTAACCCTAAACCTTGATTCTACGAACACAAACCCTAATCGTAACCCTAACCCTAACGAATTCTAACCATAACTCTAACCCTAAATGTGCTCGATTCTAACCCTAACACTAATTCGTCAATTTCAACAAGAACCCTAAGCCTAAATGCACTTGATTCTGACCCAAAACGCAATCCTGACCCTAAGCCAAACCCTAAACCTCGATTCTATGAACATAAACCCTAATCCTAACCCTAACCCTAACGAATTCTAACCATAACTCTAACCCTAAATGTGCTCGATTCTAACCCTAACACTAACTCGTCAATTTCAACACTAACCCTGAGCCTAAATGCACTTGATTCTGACCCAAAATGCAATCCTGACCCTAAGCCTAACTCTAAACCACGATTCTACGAACACTAACCCTAACTCTAACCCTAACGAAGTCTAACCATAACTCTAACCCGATTTGTGCTCGATTCTAACCCTAACACTAATTCGTCAATATCAACACTAATCCTAAGCCTAAAGGCACTCAATTCTGAACGAAAATACAATCGTGGCACTAAGCCTGCTCCTAATCCTCGATTTTACGAAAGCAAACCTTAACTCTAACCACAGCGAATTCTACCCATAACTGCAACCCTAAATGTGATCCATTCTAACCCTAACACTAACTCGTCAATTTCAACACTGAACCTCAGCCTAAATGCACTTCATTCTGACGCAAAACGCAATCCTGACCCTAAGCCAAACCCTAAACCTCGATTCTATGAACATAAACCCTAATCGTAACCCTAACCTTAACGAATTCTAACCATAACTCTAACCCTAAATGTGCTCGGTTCTAAACCTAACACTAATTTGTCAATTTCAACACTAACCCTAAGCCTAAATGCACTTGATTCTGACCCAAAATGCAATCCTGACCCTAATCCTAACCCTAAACCTTGATTCTACGAACACAAACCCTAATCGTAACCCTAACCCTAACGAATTCTAACCATAACTCTAACCCTAAATGTGCTCGATTCTAACCCTAACACTAATTCGTCAATTTCAACAAGAACCCTAAGCCTAAATGCACTTGATTCTGACCCAAAATGCAATCCTGACCCTAAGCCTAACCCTAAACCTTGATTCTACGAACACAAACCCTAATCGTAACCCTAACCCTAACGAATTCTAACCATAACTCTAACCCTAAATGTGCTCGATTCTAACCCTAACACTAATTCGTCAATTTCAACAAGAACCCTAAGCCTAAATGCACTTGATTCTGACCCAAAATGCAATCCTGACCCTAATCCTAACCCTAAACCTTGATTCTACGAACACAAACCCTAATCGTAACCCTGACCCTAACGAATTCTAACCATAACTCTAACCCTAAATGTGCTCGATTCTAACCCTAACACTAATTCGTCAATTTCAACAAGAACCCTAAGCCTAAATGCACTTGATTCTGACCCAAAATGCAATCCCTGACCCTAAGCCTAACCCTAAACCTCGATTCTACGAACACAAACCCTAATCGTAACCCTAACCCTAACGAATTCTAACCATAACTCTGACCTTAAATGTGCTCGATTCTAACCCTAACACTAACTCGTCAATTTCAACACTAACCCTAAGCCTAAATGCACACCATTGTGACCCAAAATGCAATCCTGACCCTAAGCCTAACTCTAAACCACGATTCTATGAACACTAACCCTAACTCTAACCCTAACGAAGTCTAACCATAACTCTAACCCGATTTGTGCTCGATTCTAACCCTAACACTAATTCGTCAATATCAACACTAATCCTAAGCCTAAAGGAACTCAATTCTGAACGAAAATACAATCGTGGCACTAAGCCTGCTCCTAATCCTCGATTTTACGAAAGCAAACCTTAACTCTAACCACAGCGAATTCTAACCATAACTGAAACCCTAAATGTGATCCATTCTAACCCTAACACTAACTCGTCAATTTCAACACTATCCCTTAGCCTAAATGCACACCATTGTGACCCAAAATGCAATCCTGACCCTAAGCCTAACTCTAAACCTCGATTCTATGAACACTAACCCTAACTCTAACCCTAACGAATTCTAACCATAACTCTAACCCTAAATGTGCTCGATTCTAAACTTAACACTAAGTCGTCAATATCAACACTAATCCTAAGCCTAAATGCACTCGATGCTGACCCAAAATGCAATCCTGGCACTCAGCCAAACACTAAACCTCGATTTTCTGAACACAAACGTTAAATCAAACCATAACGATTTCTAACCATAACTCTAACCCTAAATGTGCTCGATTCTAACCCTAACACTAAGTCGTCAATATCAACACGAATCCTAAGCCTAAATGCACTCGATTCTAAACCAAAATGTAATCCTGGCACTAAGCCTGCCCCTAAACCTCGATTTTATGAAAACAAACCTTAACTCTAACCACAGCGAATTCTACTCATAACTGCAACCCTAAATGTGATCCATTCTAACCCTAACACTAACTCGTCACTTTCAACACTGAACCTCAGCGTAAATGCACTTCATTCTGAGGCAAAACGCAATCCTGACCCTAAGCCAAACCCTAAACCTCGATTCTAGGAACATAAACCCTAATCCTAATCCTAACCCTACCGAATTCTAACCATAAATCTAACCCTAAATGTGCTCGATTCTAACCCTAAAACTAATTTGTCAATTTCAACACTAACCCTAAGCCTAAATGCACTTGATTCTGACGCAAAATGCAATCCTGACCCTAATCTTAACCCTAAACCTCGATTCTATGAACACAAACCCTAATCCTAACCCTAACCCTAACGAATTCTAACCATAACTCTAACCCTAAATGTGCTCGATTCTAACCCTAACACTAATTCGTCAATTTCAACACTAAGCCTAAGCCTAAATGCACTTGATTCTGACCCAAAATGCAATCCTGACCCTAATCCTAACTCTGAACCTTGATTCTACGAACACAAACCCTAATCGTAACCCTAACCCTAACGAATTCTAACCATAACTCTAGCCCTAAATGTGCTCGATTCTAACCCTAACACTAATTCGTCAATTTCAACAAGAACCCTAAGCCTAAATGCACTTGATTCTGACCCAAAATGCAATCCTGACCCTAAGCCTAACCCTAAATCTAGATTCTACGAACACAAACCCTAATCGTAACCCTAACCCTAACGAATTCTAACCATATCTCTGACCTTAAATGTGCTCGATTCTAACCCTAACACTAACTCGTCAATTTCAACACTAACCCTAAGCCTAAATGCACACCATTGTGACCCAAAATGCAATCCTGACCCTAAGCCTAACTCTAAACCACGATTCTATGAACACTAACCCTAACTCTAACCCTAACGAAGTCTAACCATAACTCTAACCCGATTTGTGCTCGATTCTAACCCTAACACTAATTCGTCAATATCAACACTAATCCTAAGCCTAAAGGCACTCAATTCTGAACGAAAATACAATCGTGGCACTAAGCCTGCTCCTAATCCTCGATTTTACGAAAGCAAACCTTAACTCTAACCACAGCGAATTCTACCCATAACTGCAACCCTAAATGTGATCCATTCTAACCCTAACACTAACTCGTCAATTTCAACACTGAACCTCAGCCTCAATGCACTTCATTCTGACGCAAAACGCAATCCTGACCCTAAGCCAAACCCTAAACCTCGATTCTATGAACATAAACCCTAATCCTAACCCTAACCCTAACGAATTCTAACCATAATTCTAACCCTAAATGTGCTCGATTCTAACCCTAACACTAATTCGTCAATTTCAACACTAACCCTAAGCCTAAATGCACTTGATTCTGACCCAAAATGCAATCCTGACCCTAATCCTAACCCTAAACCTTGATTCTACGAACACAAACCCTAATCGTAACCCTAACCCTAACGAATTCTAACCATAACTCTAACCCTAAATGTGCTCGATTCTAACCCTAACACTAATTCGTCAATTTCAACAAGAACCCTAAGCCTAAATGCACTTGATTCTGACCCAAAATGCAATCCTGACCCTAAGCGTAACCTAAACCTAGATTCTACGAACACAAACCCTAATCGTAACCCTAACCCTAACGAATTCTAACCATAACTCTGACCTTAAATGTGCTCGATTCTAACCCTAACACTAACTCGTCAATTTCAACACTAACCCTAAGCCTAAATGCACACCATTGTGACCCAAAATGCAATCCTGACCCTAAGCCTAACTCTAAACCACGATTCTACGAACACTAACCCTAACTCTAACCCTAACGAAGTCTAACCATAACTCTAACCCGATTTGTGCTCGATTCTAACCCTCACACTAATTCGTCAATATCAACACTAATCCTAAGCCTAAAGGCACTCAATTCTGAACGAAAATACAATCGTGGCACTAAGCCTGCTCCTAATCCTCGATTTTACGAAAGCAAACCTTAACTCTAACCACAGCGAATTCTAACCATAACTGAAACCCTAAATGTGATCCATTCTAACCCTAACACTAACTCGTCAATTTCAACACTATCCCTTAGCCTAAATGCACACCATTGTTACCCAAAATGCAATCCTGACCCTAAGCCTAACTCTAAACCTCGATTCTATGAACACTAACCCTAACTCTAACCCTAACGAATTCTAACCATAACTCTAACCCTAAATGTGCTCGATTCTAAACTTAACACTAAGTCGTCAATATCAACACTAATCCTAAGCCTAAATGCACTCGATGCTGACCCAAAATGCAATCCTGGCACTCAGCCAAACACTAAACCTCGATTTTCTGAACACAAACGTTAAATCCAACCATAACGATTTCTAACCATAACTCTAACCCTAAATGTGCTCGATTCTAACCCTAACACTAAGTCGTCAATATCAACACGAATCCTAAGCCTAAATGATCTCGATTCTGAACCAAAATGTAATCCTGGCATTAAGCCTGCCCCTAAACCTCGATTTTATGAAAACAAACCTTAACTCTAACCACAGCGAATTCTACCCATAACTGCAACCATAAATGTGATTCATTCTAACCCTAACACTAACTCGTCACTTTCAACACTGAACCTCAGCCTAAATGCACTTCATTCTGACGCAAAACGCAATCCTGACCCTAAGCCAAACCCTAAACCTCGATTCTATGAACATAAACCCTAATCCTAACCCTAACCCTAACGAATTCTAACCATAACTCTAACCCTAAATGTGCTCGATTCTAACCCTAACACTAATTCGTCAATTTCAACACTAACCCTAAGCCTAAATGCACTTGATTCTGACCCAAAATGCAATCCTGACCCTAATCCTAACCCTAAACCTTGATTCTACGAACACAAACCCTAATCGTAACCCTGACCCTAACGAATTCTAACCATAACTCTAACCCTAAATGTGCTCGATTCTAACCCTAACACTAATTCGTCAATTTCAACAAGAACCCTAAGCCTAAATGCACTTGATTCTGACCCAAAATGCAATCCTGACCCTAAGCCTAACCCTAAATCTAGATTCTACGAACACAAACCCTAATCGTAACCCTAACCCTAACGAATTCTAACCATATCTCTGACCTTAAATGTGCTCGATTCTAACCCTAACACTAACTCGTCAATTTCAACACTAACCCTAAGCCTAAATGCACACCATTGTGACCCAAAATGCAATCCTGACCCTAAGCCTAACTCTAAACCACGATTCTATGAACACTAACCCTAACTCTAACCCTAACGAAGTCTAACCATAACTCTAACCCGATTTGTGCTCGATTCTAACCCTAACACTAATTCGTCAATATCAACACTAATCCTAAGCCTAAAGGCACTCAATTCTGAACGAAAATACAATCGTGGCACTAAGCCTGCTCCTAATCCTCGATTTTACGAAAGCAAACCTTAACTCTAACCACAGCGAATTCTACCCATAACTGCAACCCTAAATGTGATCCATTCTAACCCTAACACTAACTCGTCAATTTCAACACTGAACCTCAGCCTCAATGCACTTCATTCTGACGCAAAACGCAATCCTGACCCTAAGCCAAACCCTAAACCTCGATTCTATGAACATAAACCCTAATCCTAACCCTAACCCTAACGAATTCTAACCATAATTCTAACCCTAAATGTGCTCGATTCTAACCCTAACACTAATTCGTCAATTTCAACACTAACCCTAAGCCTAAATGCACTTGATTCTGACCCAAAATGCAATCCTGACCCTAATCCTAACCCTAAACCTTGATTCTACGAACACAAACCCTAATCGTAACCCTAACCCTAACGAATTCTAACCATAACTCTAACCCTAAATGTGCTCGATTCTAACCCTAACACTAATTCGTCAATTTCAACAAGAACCCTAAGCCTAAATGCACTTGATTCTGACCCAAAATGCAATCCTGACCCTAAGCGTAACCCTAAACCTAGATTCTACGAACACAAACCCTAATCGTAACCCTAACCCTAACGAATTCTAACCATAACTCTGACCTTAAATGTGCTCGATTCTAACCCTAACACTAACTCGTCAATTTCAACACTAACCCTAAGCCTAAATGCACACCATTGTGACCCAAAATGCAATCCTGACCCTAAGCCTAACTCTAAACCACGATTCTACGAACACTAACCCTAACTCTAACCCTAACGAAGTCTAACCATAACTCTAACCCGATTTGTGCTCGATTCTAACCCTCACACTAATTCGTCAATATCAACACTAATCCTAAGCCTAAAGGCACTCAATTCTGAACGAAAATACAATCGTGGCACTAAGCCTGCTCCTAATCCTCGATTTTACGAAAGCAAACCTTAACTCTAACCACAGCGAATTCTAACCATAACTGAAACCCTAAATGTGATCCATTCTAACCCTAACACTAACTCGTCAATTTCAACACTATCCCTTAGCCTAAATGCACACCATTGTTACCCAAAATGCAATCCTGACCCTAAGCCTAACTCTAAACCTCGATTCTATGAACACTAACCCTAACTCTAACCCTAACGAATTCTAACCATAACTCTAACCCTAAATGTGCTCGATTCTAAACTTAACACTAAGTCGTCAATATCAACACTAATCCTAAGCCTAAATGCACTCGATGCTGACCCAAAATGCAATCCTGGCACTCAGCCAAACACTAAACCTCGATTTTCTGAACACAAACGTTAAATCCAACCATAACGATTTCTAACCATAACTCTAACCCTAAATGTGCTCGATTCTAACCCTAACACTAAGTCGTCAATATCAACACGAATCCTAAGCCTAAATGATCTCGATTCTGAACCAAAATGTAATCCTGGCATTAAGCCTGCCCCTAAACCTCGATTTTATGAAAACAAACCTTAACTCTAACCACAGCGAATTCTACCCATAACTGCAACCATAAATGTGATTCATTCTAACCCTAACACTAACTCGTCACTTTCAACACTGAACCTCAGCCTAAATGCACTTCATTCTGACGCAAAACGCAATCCTGACCCTAAGCCAAACCCTAAACCTCGATTCTATGAACATAAACCCTAATCCTAACCCTAACCCTAACGAATTCTAACCATAACTCTAACCCTAAATGTGCTCGATTCTAACCCTAACACTAATTCGTCAATTTCAACACTAACCCTAAGCCTAAATGCACTTGATTCTGACCCAAAATGCAATCCTGACCCTAATCCTAACCCTAAACCTTGATTCTACGAACACAAACCCTAATCGTAACCCTGACCCTAACGAATTCTAACCATAACTCTAACCCTAAATGTGCTCGATTCTAACCCTAACACTAATTCGTCAATTTCAACAAGAACCCTAAGCCTAAATGCACTTGATTCTGACCCAAAATGCAATCCTGACCCTAAGCCTAACCCTAAACCTCGATTCTACGAACACAAACCCTAATCGAAACCCTAACCCTAACGAATTCTAACCATAACTCTGACCTTAAATGTGCTCGATTCTAACCCTAACACTAACTCGTCAATTTCAACACTAACCCTAAGCCTAAATGCACACCACTGTGACCCAAAATGCAATCCTGACCCTAAGCCTAACTCTAAACCACGATTCTACGAACACTAACCCTAACTCTAACCCTAACGAAGTCTAACCATAACTCTAACCCGATTTGTGCTCGATTCTAACCCTAACACTAATTCGTCAATATCAACACTAATCCTAAGCCTAAAGGCACTCAATTCTGAACGAAAATACAATCGTGGCACTAAGCCTGCTCCTAATCCTCGATTTTACGAAAGCAAACCTTAACTCTAACCACAGCGAATTCTAACCATAACTGAAACCCTAAATGTGATCCATTCTAACCCTAACACTAACTCGTCAATTTCAACACTATCCCTTAGCCTAAATGCACACCATTGTGACCCAAAATGCAATCCTGACCCTAAGCCTAACTCTAAACCTCGATTCTATGAACACTAACCCTAACTCTAACCCTAACGAATTCTAACCATAACTCTAACCCTAAATGTGCTCGATTCTAAACTTAACACTAAGTCGTCAATATCAACACTAATCCTAACCCTAAATGCACTCGATGCTGACCCAAAATGCAATCCTGGCACTCAGCCAAACACTAAACCTCGATTTTCTGAACACAAACGTTAAATCCAACCATAACGATTTCTAACCATAACTCTAACCCTAAATGTGCTCGATTCTAACCCTAACACTAAGTCGTCAATATCAACACGAATCCTAAGCCTAAATGATCTCGATTCTGAACCAAAATGTAATCCTGGCATTAAGCCTGCCCCTAAACCTCGATTTTATGAAAACAA
Source organism: Notamacropus eugenii (assembly GCF_028372415.1). NCBI lineage: Eukaryota > Metazoa > Chordata > Mammalia > Diprotodontia > Macropodidae > Notamacropus > Notamacropus eugenii. The sequence continues at coordinate 167,585,934 of NC_092877.1, read as the reverse complement.
ACCTTCACTCTAACCACAGCGAATTCTACCCATAACTGCAACCCTAAATGTGATCCATTCTAACCCTAACACTAACTCGTCACTTTCAACACTGAACCTCAGCGTAAATGCACTTCATTCTGAGGCAAAACGCAATCCTGACCCTAAGCCAAACCCTAAACCTCGATTCTAGGAACATAAACCCTAATCCTAATCCTAACCCTACCGAATTCTAACCATAAATCTAACCCTAAATGTGCTCGATTCTAACCCTAAAACTAATTTGTCAATTTCAACACTAACCCTAAGCCTAAATGCACTTGATTCTGACGCAAAATGCAATCCTGACCCTAATCTTAACCCTAAACCTCGATTCTATGAACACAAACCCTAATCCTAACCCTAACCCTAACGAATTCTAACCATAACTCTAACCCTAAATGTGCTCGATTCTAACCCTAACACTAATTCGTCAATTTCAACACTAAGCCTAAGCCTAAATGCACTTGATTCTGACCCAAAATGCAATCCTGACCCTAATCCTAACTCTGAACCTTGATTCTACGAACACAAACCCTAATCGTAACCCTAACCCTAACGAATTCTAACCATAACTCTAGCCCTAAATGTGCTCGATTCTAACCCTAACACTAATTCGTCAATTTCAACAAGAACCCTAAGCCTAAATGCACTTGATTCTGACCCAAAATGCAATCCTGACCCTAAGCCTAACCCTAAATCTAGATTCTACGAACACAAACCCTAATCGTAACCCTAACCCTAACGAATTCTAACCATATCTCTGACCTTAAATGTGCTCGATTCTAACCCTAACACTAACTCGTCAATTTCAACACTAACCCTAAGCCTAAATGCACACCATTGTGACCCAAAATGCAATCCTGACCCTAAGCCTAACTCTAAACCACGATTCTATGAACACTAACCCTAACTCTAACCCTAACGAAGTCTAACCATAACTCTAACCCGATTTGTGCTCGATTCTAACCCTAACACTAATTCGTCAATATCAACACTAATCCTAAGCCTAAAGGCACTCAATTCTGAACGAAAATACAATCGTGGCACTAAGCCTGCTCCTAATCCTCGATTTTACGAAAGCAAACCTTAACTCTAACCACAGCGAATTCTACCCATAACTGCAACCCTAAATGTGATCCATTCTAACCCTAACACTAACTCGTCAATTTCAACACTGAACCTCAGCCTCAATGCACTTCATTCTGACGCAAAACGCAATCCTGACCCTAAGCCAAACCCTAAACCTCGATTCTATGAACATAAACCCTAATCCTAACCCTAACCCTAACGAATTCTAACCATAATTCTAACCCTAAATGTGCTCGATTCTAACCCTAACACTAATTCGTCAATTTCAACACTAACCCTAAGCCTAAATGCACTTGATTCTGACCCAAAATGCAATCCTGACCCTAATCCTAACCCTAAACCTTGATTCTACGAACACAAACCCTAATCGTAACCCTAACCCTAACGAATTCTAACCATAACTCTAACCCTAAATGTGCTCGATTCTAACCCTAACACTAATTCGTCAATTTCAACAAGAACCCTAAGCCTAAATGCACTTGATTCTGACCCAAAATGCAATCCTGACCCTAAGCGTAACCCTAAACCTAGATTCTACGAACACAAACCCTAATCGTAACCCTAACCCTAACGAATTCTAACCATAACTCTGACCTTAAATGTGCTCGATTCTAACCCTAACACTAACTCGTCAATTTCAACACTAACCCTAAGCCTAAATGCACACCATTGTGACCCAAAATGCAATCCTGACCCTAAGCCTAACTCTAAACCACGATTCTACGAACACTAACCCTAACTCTAACCCTAACGAAGTCTAACCATAACTCTAACCCGATTTGTGCTCGATTCTAACCCTCACACTAATTCGTCAATATCAACACTAATCCTAAGCCTAAAGGCACTCAATTCTGAACGAAAATACAATCGTGGCACTAAGCCTGCTCCTAATCCTCGATTTTACGAAAGCAAACCTTAACTCTAACCACAGCGAATTCTAACCATAACTGAAACCCTAAATGTGATCCATTCTAACCCTAACACTAACTCGTCAATTTCAACACTATCCCTTAGCCTAAATGCACACCATTGTTACCCAAAATGCAATCCTGACCCTAAGCCTAACTCTAAACCTCGATTCTATGAACACTAACCCTAACTCTAACCCTAACGAATTCTAACCATAACTCTAACCCTAAATGTGCTCGATTCTAAACTTAACACTAAGTCGTCAATATCAACACTAATCCTAAGCCTAAATGCACTCGATGCTGACCCAAAATGCAATCCTGGCACTCAGCCAAACACTAAACCTCGATTTTCTGAACACAAACGTTAAATCCAACCATAACGATTTCTAACCATAACTCTAACCCTAAATGTGCTCGATTCTAACCCTAACACTAAGTCGTCAATATCAACACGAATCCTAAGCCTAAATGATCTCGATTCTGAACCAAAATGTAATCGTGGCATTAAGCCTGCCCCTAAACCTCGATTTTATGAAAACAAACCTTAACTCTAACCACAGCGAATTCTACCCATAACTGCAACCATAAATGTGATTCATTCTAACCCTAACACTAACTCGTCACTTTCAACACTGAACCTCAGCCTAAATGCACTTCATTCTGACGCAAAACGCAATCCTGACCCTAAGCCAAACCCTAAACCTCGATTCTATGAACATAAACCCTAATCCTAACCCTAACCCTAACGAATTCTAACCATAACTCTAACCCTAAATGTGCTCGATTCTAACCCTAACACTAATTCGTCAATTTCAACACTAACCCTAAGCCTAAATGCACTTGATTCTGACCCAAAATGCAATCCTGACCCTAATCCTAACCCTAAACCTTGATTCTACGAACACAAACCCTAATCGTAACCCTGACCCTAACGAATTCTAACCATAACTCTAACCCTAAATGTGCTCGATTCTAACCCTAACACTAATTCGTCAATTTCAACAAGAACCCTAAGCCTAAATGCACTTGATTCTGACCCAAAATGCAATCCTGACCCTAAGCCTAACCCTAAACCTCGATTCTACGAACACAAACCCTAATCGTAACCCTAACCCTAACGAATTCTAACCATAACTCTGACCTTAAATGTGCTCGATTCTAACCCTAACACTAACTCGTCAATTTCAACACTAACCCTAAGCCTAAATGCACACCATTGTGACCCAAAATGCAATCCTGACCCTAAGCCTAACTCTAAACCACGATTCTATGAACACTAACCCTAACTCTAACCCTAACGAAGTCTAACCATAACTCTAACCCGATTTGTGCTCGATTCTAACCCTAACACTAATTCGTCAATATCAACACGAATCCTAAGCCTAAAGGCACTCAATTCTGAACGAAAATACAATCGTGGCACTAAGCCTGCTCCTAATCCTCGATTTTACGAAAGCAAACCTTAACTCTAACCACAGCGAATTCTAACCATAACTGAAACCCTAAATGTGATCCATTCTAACCCTAACACTAACTCGTCAATTTCAACACTATCCCTTAGCCTAAATGCACACCATTGTGACCCAAAATGCAATCCTGACCCTAAGCCTAACTCTAAACCTCGATTCTATGAACACTAACCCTAACTCTAACCCTAACGAATTCTAACCATAACTCTAACCCTAAATGTGCTCGATTCTAAACTTAACACTAAGTCGTCAATATCAACACTAATCCTAACCCTAAATGCACTCGATGCTGACCCAAAATGCAATCCTGGCACTCAGCCAAACACTAAACCTCGATTTTCTGAACACAAACGTTAAATCCAACCATAACGATTTCTAACCATAACTCTAACCCTAAATGTGCTCGATTCTAACCCTAACACTAATTCGTCAATATCAACACGAATCCTAAGCCTAAATGATCTCGATTCTGAACCAAAATGTAATCCTGGCATTAAGCCTGCCCCTAAACCTCGATTTTATGAAAACAAACCTTCACTCTAACCACAGCGAATTCTACCCATAACTGCAACCCTAAATGTGATCCATTCTAACCCTAACACTAACTCGTCACTTTCAACACTGAACCTCAGCGTAAATGCACTTCATTCTGACGCAAAACGCAATCCTGACCCTAAGCCAAACCCTAAACCTCGATTCTATGAACATAAACCCTAATCCTAACCCTAACCCTAACAAATTCTAACCATAACTCTAACCCTAAATGTGCTCGATTCTAACCCTAACACTAATTCGTCAATTTCAACACTAACCCTAAGCCTAAATGCACTTGATTCTGACCCAAAATGCAATCCTGACCCTAATCCTAACCCTAAACCTTGATTCTACGAACACAAACCCTAATCGTAACCCTAACCCTAACGAATTCTAACCATAACTCTAACCCTAAATGTGCTCGATTCTAACCCTAACACTAATTCGTCAATTTCAACAAGAACCCTAAACCTAAATGCACTTGATTCTGACCCAAAATGCAATCCTGACCCTAAGCCTAACCCTAAATCTAGATTCTACGAACACAAACCCTAATCGTAACCCTAACCCTAACGAATTCTAACCATAACTCTGACCTTAAATGTGCTCGATTCTAACCCTAACACTAACTCGTCAATTTCAACACTAACCCTAAGCCTAAATGCACACCATTGTGACCCAAAATGCAATCCTGACCCTAAGCCTAACTCTAAACCACGATTCTATGAACACTAACCCTAACTCTAACCCTAACGAAGTCTAACCATAACTCTAACCCGATTTGTGCTCGATTCTAACCCTAACACTAATTCGTCAATATCAACAGGAATCCTAAGCCTAAAGGCACTCAATTCTGAACGAAAATACAATCGTGGCACTAAGCCTGCTCCTAATCCTCGATTTTACGAAAGCAAACCTTAACTCTAACCACAGCGAATTCTACCCATAACTGCAACCCTAAATGTGATCCATTCTAACCGTAACACTAACTCGTCAATTTCAACACTGAACCTCAGCCTAAATGCACTTCATTCTGACGCAAAACGCAATTCTGACCCTAAGCCAAACCCTAAACCTCGATTCTATGAACATAAACCCTAATCCTAACCCTAACCCTAAGGAATTCTAACCATAACTCTAACCCTAAATGTGCTCGATTCTAACCCTAACACTAACTCGTCAATTTCAACACTAACCCTAAGCCTAAATGCACTTGATTCTGACCCAAAATGCAATCCTGACCCTAAGCCTAACTCTAAACCACGATTCTACGAACACTAACCCTAACTCTAACCCTAACGAAGTCTAACCAAAACTCTAACCGATTTGTGCTCGATTCTAACCCTAACACTAATTCGTCAATATCAACACTAATCCTAAGCCTAAAGGCACTCAATTCTGAACGAAAATACAATCGTGGCACTAAGCCTGCTCCTAATCCTCGATTTTACGAAAGCAAACCTTAACTCTAACCACAGCGAATTCTACCCATAACTGCAACCCTAAATGTGATCCATTCTAACCCTAACACTAACTCGTCAATTTCAACACTGAACCTCAGCCTAAATGCACTTCATTCTGACGCAAAACGCAATCCTGACCCTAAGCCAAACCCTAAACCTCGATTCTATGAACATAAACCCTAATCGTAACCCTAACCTTAACGAATTCTAACCATAACTCTAACACTAAATGTGCTCGATTCTAACCCTAACACTAATTCGTCAATTTTAACACTAACCCTAAGCCTAAATGCACTTGATTCTGACCCAAAATGCAATCCTGACCCTAATCCTAACCCTAAACCTTGATTCTACGAACACAAACCCTAATCGTAACCCTAACCCTAACGAATTCTAACCATAACTCTAACCCTAAATGTGCTCGATTCTAACCCTAACACTAATTCGTCAATTTCAACAAGAACCCTAAGCCTAAATGCACTTGATTCTGACCCAAAATGCAATCCTGACCCTAAGCCTAACCCTAAACCTAGATTCTACGAACACAAACCCTAATCGTAACCCTAACCCTAACGAATTCTAACCATAACTCTGACCTTAAATGTGCTCGATTCTAACCCTAACACTAACTCGTCAATTTCAACACTAACCCTAAGCCTAAATGCACACCATTGTGACCCAAAATGCAATCCTGACCCTAAGCCTAACTCTAAACCACGATTCTACGAACACTAACCCTAACTCTAACCCTAACGAAGTCTAACCATAACTCTAACCCGATTTGTGCTCGATTCTAACCCTAACACTAATTCGTCAATATCAACACGAATCCTAAGCCTAAAGGCACTCAATTCTGAACGAAAATACAATCGTGGCACTAAGCCTGCTCCTAATCCTCGATTTTACGAAAGCAAACCTTAACTCTAACCACAGCGAATTCTAACCATAACTGAAACCCTAAATGTGATCCATTCTAACCCTAACACTAACTCGTCAATTTCAAAACTATCCCTTAGCCTAAATGCACACCATTGTGACCCAAAATGCAATCCTGACCCTAAGCCTAACTCTAAACCTCGATTCTATGAACACTAACCCTAACTCTAACCCTAACGAATTCTAACCATAACTCTAACCCTAAATGTGCTCGATTCTAAACTTAACACTAAGTCATCAATATCAACACTAATCCTAAGCCTAAATGCACTCGATGCTGACCCAAAATGCAATCCTGGCACTCAGCCAAACACTAAACCTCGATTTTCTGAACACAAACGTTAAATCCAACCATAACGATTTCTAACCATAACTCTAACCCTAAATGTGCTCGATTCTAACCCTAACACTAAGTCGTCAATATCAACACGAATCCTAAGTCTAAATGCACTCGATTCTGAACCAAAATGTAATCCTGGCATTAAGCCTGCCCCTAAACCTCGATTTTATGAAAACAAACCTTAACTCTAACCACAGCGAATTCTACCCATAACTGCAACCCTAAATGTGATCCATTCTAACCCTAACACTAACTCGTCACTTTCAACACTGAACCTCAGCGTAAATGCACTTCATTCTGAGGCAAAACGCAATCCTGACCCTAAGCCAAACCCTAAACCTCGATTCTAGGAACATAAACCCTAATCCTAATCCTAACCCTACCGAATTCTAACCATAAATCTAACCCTAAATGTGCTCGATTCTAACCCTAACACTAATTTGTCAATTTCAACACTAACCCTAAGCCTAAATGCACTTGATTCTGACCCAAAATGCAATCCTGACCCTAATCTTAACCCTAAACCTCGATTCTACGAACACAAACCCTAATCGTAACCCTAACCCTAACGAATTCTAACCATAACTCTAACCCTAAATGTGCTCGATTCTAACCCTAACACTAATTCGTCAATTTCAACACTAACCCTAAGCCTAAATGCACTTGATTCTGACCCAAAATGCAATCCTGACCCTAATCCTAACCCTAAACCTTGATTCTACGAACACAAACCCTAATCGTAACCCTAACCCTAACGAATTCTAACCATAACTCTAACCCTAAATGTGCTCGATTCTAACCCTAACACTAATTCGTCAATTTCAACAAGAACCCTAAGCCTAAATGCACTTGATTCTGACCCAAAATGCAATCCTGACCCTAAGCCTAACCCTAAACCTAGATTCTACGAACACAAACCCTAATCGTAACCCTAACCCTAACGAATTCTAACCATAACTCTGACCTTAAATGTGCTCGATTCTAACCCTAACACTAACTCGTCAATTTCAACACTAACCCTAAGCCTAAATGCACACCATTGTGACCCAAAATGCAATCCTGACCCTAAGCCTAACTCTAAACCACGATTCTACGAACACTAACCCTAACTCTAACCCTAACGAAGTCTAACCATAACTCTAACCCGATTTGTGCTCGATTCTAACCCTAACACTAATTCGTCAATATCAACACTAATCCTAAGCCTAAAGGCACTCAATTCTGAACGAAAATACAATCGTGGCACTAAGCCTGCTCCTAATCCTCGATTTTACGAAAGCAAACCTTAACTCTAACCACAGCGAATTCTAACCATAACTGAAACCCTAAATGTGATCCATTCTAACCCTAACACTAACTCGTCAATTTCAACACTATCCCTTAGCCTAAATGCACACCATTGTGACCCAAAATGCAATCCTGACCCTAAGCCTAACTCTAAACCTCGATTCTATGAACACTAACCCTAACTCTAACCCTAACGAATTCTAACCATAACTCTAACCCTAAATGTGCTCGATTCTAAACTTAACACTAAGTCGTCAATATCAACACTAATCCTAAGCCTAAATGCACTCGATGCTGACCCAAAATGCAATCCTGGCACTCAGCCAAACACTAAACCTCGATTTTCTGAACACAAACGTTAAATCCAACCATAACGATTTCTAACCATAACTCTAACCCTAAATGTGCTCGATTCTAACCCTAACACTAAGTCGTCAATATCAACACGAATCCTAAGCCTAAATGATCTCGATTCTGAACCAAAATGTAATCCTGGCATTAAGCCTGCCCCTAAACCTCGATTTTATGAAAACAAACCTTAACTCTAACCACAGCGAATTCTACCCATAACTGCAACCCTAAATGTGATCCATTCTAACCCTAACACTAACTCGTCACTTTCAACACTGAACCTCAGCGTAAATGCACTTCATTCTGACGCAAAACGCAATCCTGACCCTAAGCCAAACCCTAAACCTCGATTCTATGAACATAAACCCTAATCCTAACCCTAACCCTAACGAATTCTAACCATAACTCTAACCCTAAATGTGCTCGATTCTAACCCTAACACTAATTCGTCAATTTCAACACTAACCCTAAGCCTAAATGCACTTGATTCTGACCCAAAATGCAATCCTGACCCTAATCCTAACCCTAAACCTTGATTCTACGAACACAAACCCTAATCGTAACCCTAACCCTAACGAATTCTAACCATAACTCTAACCCTAAATGTGCTCGATTCTAACCCTAACACTAATTCGTCAATTTCAACAAGAACCCTAAACCTAAATGCACTTGATTCTGACCCAAAATGCAATCCTGACCCTAATCCTAACCCTAAACCTTGATTCTACGAACACAAACCCTAATCGTAACCCTAACCCTAACGAATTCTAACCATAACTCTGACCTTAAATGTGCTCGATTCTAACCCTAACACTAACTCGTCAATTTCAACACTAACCCTAAGCCTAAATGCACACCATTGTGACCCAAAATGCAATCCTGACCCTAAGCCTAACTCTAAACCACGATTCTACGAAGACTAACCCTAACTCTAACCCTAACGAAGTCTAACCATAACTCTAACCCGATTTGTGCTCGATTCTAACCCTAACACTAATTCGTCAATATCAACACGAATCCTAAGCCTAAAGGCACTCAATTCTGAACGAAAATACAATCGTGGCACTAAGCCTGCTCCTAATCCTCGATTTTACGAAAGCAAACCTTAACTCTAACCACAGCGAATTCTACCCATAACTGCAACCCTAAATGTGATCCATTCTAACCGTAACACTAACTCGTCAATTTCAACACTGAACCTCAGCCTAAATGCACTTCATTCTGACGCAAAACGCAATCCTGACCCTAAGCCAAACCCTAAACCTCGATTCTATGAACATAAACCCTAATCCTAACCCTAACCCTAACGAATTCTAACCATAACTCTAACCCTAAATGTGCTCGATTCTAACCCTAACACTAACTCGTCAATTTCAACACTAACCCTAAGCCTAAATGCACTTGATTCTGACCCAAAATGCAATCCTGACCCTAAGCCTAACTCTAAACCACGATTCTACGAACACTAACCCTAACTCTAACCCTAACGAAGTCTAACCAAAACTCTAACCCGATTTGTGCTCGATTCTAACCCTAACACTAATTCGTCAATATCAACACTAATCCTAAGCCTAAAGGCACTCAATTCTGAACGAAAATACAATCGTGGCACTAAGCCTGCTCCTAATCCTCGATTTTACGAAAGCAAACCTTAACTCTAACCACAGCGAATTCTACCCATAACTGCAACCCTAAATGTGATCCATTCTAACCCTAACACTAACTCGTCAATTTCAACACTGAACCTCAGCCTAAATGCACTTCATTCTGACGCAAAACGCAATCCTGACCCTAAGCCAAACCCTAAACCTCGATTCTATGAACATAAACCCTAATCGTAACCCTAACCCTAACGAATTCTAACCATAACTCTAACACTAAATGTGCTCGATTCTAACCCTAACACTAATTCGTCAATTTTAACACTAACCCTAAGCCTAAATGCACTTAATTCTGACCCAAAATGCAATCCTGACCCTAATCCTAACCCTAAACCTTGATTCTACGAACACAAACCCTAATCGTAACCCTAACCCTAACGAATTCTAACCATAACTCTAACCCTAAATGTGCTCGATTCTAACCCTAACACTAATTCGTCAATTTCAACAAGAACCCTAAGCCTAAATGCACTTGATTCTGACCCAAAATGCAATCCTGACCCTAAGCCTAAGCCTAAACCTAGATTCTACGAACACAAACCCTAATCGTAACCCTAACCCTAACGAATTCTAACCATAACTCTGACCTTAAATGTGCTCGATTCTAACCCTAACACTAACTCGTCAATTTCAACACTAACGCTAAGCCTAAATGCACACCATTGTGACCCAAAATGCAATCCTGACCCTAAGCCTAACTCTAAACCACGATTCTACGAACACTAACCCTAACTCTAACCCTAACGAAGTCTAACCATAACTCTAACCCGATTTGTGCTCGATTCTAACCCTAACACTAATTCGTCAATATCAACACTAATCCTAAGCCTAAAGGCACTCAATTCTGAACGAAAATACAATCGTGGCACTAAGCCTGCTCCTAATCCTCGATTTTACGAAAGCAAACCTTAACTCTAACCACAGCAAATTCTAACCATAACTGAAACCCTAAATGTGATCCATTCTAACCCTAACACTAACTCGTCAATTTCAACACTATCCCTTAGCCTAAATGCACACCCTTGTGACCCAAAATGCTATCCTGACCCTAAGCCTAACTCTAAACCTCGATTCTATGAACACTAACCCTAACTCTAACCCTAACGAATTCTAACCATAACTCTAACCCTAAATGTGCTCGATTCTAAACTTAACACTAAGTCATCAATATCAACACTAATCCTAAGCCTAAATGCACTCGATGCTGACCCAAAATGCAATCCTGGCACTCAGCCAAACACTAAACCTCGATTTTCTGAACACAAACGTTAAATCCAACCATAACGATTTCTAACCATAACTCTAACCCTAAATGTGCTCGATTCTAACCCTAACACTAAGTCCTCAATATCAACACGAATCCTAAGCCTAAATGCACTCCATTCTGACCCAAAATGTAATCCTGGCACTAAGCCTGCCCCTAAACCTCGATTTTATGAAAACAAACCTTAACTCTAACCACAGGGAATTCTACCCATAACTGCAACCCTAAATGTGATCCATTCTAACCCTAACACTAACTCGTCACTTTCAACACTGAACCTCAGCGTAAATGCACTTCATTCTGAGGCAAAACGCAATCCTGACCCTAAGCCAAACCCTAAACCTCGCTTCTAGGAACATCAACCCTAATCCTAATCCTAACCCTACCGAATTCTAACCATAAATCTAACCCTAAATGTGCTCGATTCTAACCCTAACACTAATTTGTCAATTTCAACACTAACCCTAAGCCTAAATGCACTTGATTCTGACCCAAAATGCAATCCTGACCCTAATCTTAACCTTAAACCTCGATTCTACGAACACAAACCCTAATCGTAACCCTAACCCTAACGAATTCTAACCATAACTCTAACCCTAAATGTGCTCGATTCTAACCCTAACACTAATTCGTCAATTTCAACACTAACCCTAAGCCTAAATGCACTTGATTCTGACCCAAAATGCAATCCTGACCCTAATCCTAACCCTAAACCTTGATTCTAGGAACACAAACCCTAATCGTAACCCTAACCCTAACGAATTCTAACCATAACTCTAACCCTAAATGTGCTCGATTCTAACCCTAACACTAATTCGTCAATTTCAACAAGAACCCTAAGCCTAAATGCACTTGATTCTGACCCAAAATGCAATCCTGACCCTAAGCCTAACCCTAAACCTAGACTCTACGAACACAAACCCTAATCGTAACCCTAACCCTAACGAATTCTAACCATAACTCTGACCTTAAATGTGCTCGATTCTAACCCTAACACTAACTCGTCAATTTCAACACTAACCCTAAGCCTAAATGCACACCATTGTGACCCAAAATGCAATCCTGACCCTAAGCCTAACTCTAAACCACGATTCTACGAACACTAACCCTAACTCTAACCCTAACGAAGTCTAACCATAACTCTAACCCGATTTGTGCTCGATTCTAACCCTAACACTAATTCGTCAATATATACACGAATCCTAAGCCTAAAGGCACTCAATTCTGAACGAAAATACAATTGTGGCACTAAGCCTGCTCCTAATCCTCGATTTTACGAAAGCAAACCTTAACTCTAACCACAGCGAATTCTAACCATAACTGAAACCCCAAATGTGATCCATTCTAACCCTAACACTAACTCGTCAATTTCAACACTATCCCTTAGCCTAAATGCACACCATTGTGACCCAAAATGCAATCCTGACCCTAAGCCTAACTCTAAACCTCGATTCTATGAACACTAACCCTAACTCTAACCCTAACGAATTCTAACCATAACTCTAACCCTAAATGTGCTCGATTCTAAACTTAACACTAAGTCGTCAATATCAACACTAATCCTAAGCCTAAATGCACTCGATGCTGACCCAAAATGCAATCCTGGCACTCAGCCAAACACTAAACCTCGATTTTCTGAACACAAACGTTAAATCCAACCATAACGATTTCTAACCATAACTCTAACCCTAAATGTGCTCGATTCTAACCCTAACACTAAGTCGTCAATATCAACACGAATCCTAAGCCTAAATGCACTCGATTCTGAACCAAAATGTAATCCTGGCACTAAGCCTGCCCCTAAACCTCGATTTTATGAAAACAAACCTTAACTCTAACCACAGCGAATTCTACCCATAACTGCAACCCTAAATGTGATCCATTCTAACCCTAACACTAACTCGTCAATTTCAACACTGAACCTCAGCCTAAATGGACTTCATTCTGACGCAAAACGCAATCCTGACCCTAAGCCAAACCCTAAACCTCGATTTTATGAACATAAACCCTAATCCTAACCCTAACCCTAACGAATTCTAACCATAACTCTAACCTTAAATGTGCTCGATTCTAACCCTAACACTAATTTGTCAATTTCAACACTAACCCTAAGCCTAAATGCACTTGATTCTGACCCAAAATGCAATCCTGACCCTAATCCTAACCCTAAACCTTGATTCTACGAACAGAAACCCTAATCGTAACCCTGACCCTAACGAATTCTAACCATAACTCTAACCCTAAATGTGCTCGATTCTAACCCTAACACTAATTCGTCAATTTCAACAAGAACCCTAAGCCTAAATGCACTTGATTCTGACCCAAAATGCAATCCTGACCCCAAGCCTAACCCTAAACCTAGATTCTACGAACACAAACCCTAATCGTAACCCTAACCCTAACGAATTCTAACCATAACTCTGACCTTAAATGTGCTCGATTCTAACCCTAACACTAACTCGTCAATTTCAACACTAACCCTAAGCCTAAATGCACACCATTGTGACCCAAAATGCAATCCTGACCCTAAGCCTAACTCTAAACCACGATTCTACGAACACTAACCCTAACTCTAACCCTAACGAAGTCTAACCATAACTCTAACCCGATTTGTGCTCGATTCTAACCCTAACACTAATTCGTCAATATCAACACTAATCCTAAGCCTAAAGGCACTCAATTCTGAACGAAAATACAATCGTGGCACTAAGCCTGCTCCTAATCCTCGATTTTAGGAAAGCAAACCTTAACTCTAACCACAGCGAATTCTAACCATAACTGAAACCCTAAATGTGATCCATTCTAACCCTAACACTAACTCGTCAATTTCAACACTATCCCTTAGCCTAAATGCACACCATTGTGACCCAAAATGCAATCCTGACCCTAAGCCTAACTCTAAACCTCGATTCTATGAACACTAACCCTAACTCTAACCCTAACGAATTCTAACCATAACTCTAACCCTAAATGTGCTCGATTCTAAACTTAACACTAAGTCGTCAATATCAACACTAATCCTAAGCCTAAATGCACTCGATGCTGACCCAAAATGCAATCCTGGCACTCAGCCAAACACTAAACCTCGATTTTCTGAACACAAACGTTAAATCCAACCATAACGATTTCTAACCATAACTCTAACCCTAAATGTGCTCGATTCTAACCCTAACACTAAGTCGTCAATATCAACAGGAATCCTGAGCCTAAATGCACTCGATTCTGAACCAAAATGTAATCCTGGCATTAAGCCTGCCCCTAAACCTCGATTTTATGAAAACAAACCTTAACTCTAACCACAGCGAATTCTACCCATAACTGCAACCCTAAATGTGATCCATTCTAACCCTAACACTAACTCGTCACTTTCAATACTGAACCTCAGCGTAAATGCACTTCATTCTGAGGCAAAACGCAATCCTGACCCTAAGCCAAACCCTAAACCTCGATTCAAGGAACATAAACCCTAATCCTAATCCTAACCCTACCGAATTCTAACCATAAATCTAACCCTAAATGTGCTCGATTCTAACCCTAACACTAATTTGTCAATTTCAACACTAACCCTAAGCCTAAATGCACTTGATTCTGACCCAAAATGCAATCCTGACCCTAATCTTAACCCTAAACCTCGATTCTACGAACACAAACCCTAATTGTAACCCTAACCCTAACGAATTCTAACCATAACTCTAACCCTAAATGTGCCCGATTCTAACCCTAACACTAAGTCGTCAATATCAACACGAATCCTAAGCCTAAATGCACTCGATTCTGAACCAAAATGTAATCCTGACACTAAGCCTGCCCCTAAACCTCGATTTTATGAAAACAAACCTTAACTCTAACCACAGCGAATTCTACCCATAACTGCAACCCTAAATGTGATCCATTCTAACCCTAACACTAACTCGTCACTTTCAACACTGAACCTCAGCGTAAATGCACTTCATTCTGAGGCAAAACGCAATCCTGACCCTAAGCCAAACCCTAAACCTCGATTCTAGGAACATAAACCCTAATCCTAATCCTAACCCTACCGAATTCTAACCACAAATCTAACCCTAAATGTGCTCGATTCTAACCCTAACACTAATTTGTCAATTTCAACACTAACCCTAAGCCTAAATGCACTTGATTCTGACCCAAAATGCAATCCTGACCCTAATCCTAACTCTAAACCTCGATTCTACGAACACTAACCCTAACTCTAAGCGTAACGAATTCTAACCATAACTCTAACCCTAAATGTGCTCGATTCTAACCCTAACACTAATTTGTCAATTTCAACACTAACCCTAAGCCTAAATGCACTTGATTCTGACCCAAAATGCAATCCTGACCCTAAGCCTAACTCTAAACCACGATTCTACGAACACTAACCCTAACTCTAACCCTAACGAAGTCTAACCAAAACTCTAACCCGATTTGTGCTCGATTCTAACCCTAACACTAATTCGTCAATATCAACACTAATCCTAAGCCTAAAGGCACTCAATTCTGAACGAAAATACAATCGTGGCACTAAGCCTGCTCCTAATCCTCGATTTTACGAAAGCAAACCTTAACTCTAACCACAGCGAATTCTACCCATAACTGCAACCCTAAA